>NC_091157.1:21107412-21407412 GCF_040958095.1 Procambarus clarkii | reverse complement strand
TGCAATAATATCTATTTTTTCTGTGCAGACAAGAGCATTTAATTCGTTAATTTTATTTCTTAGACTTCTACTGTTAGTGTAATATACCCTAAGTGAATTGTTATTTTGCGGACCTTCTCTTTCCCTGATCGTTTTGCTAATTCCTTTCTCCCACAAACACATACTTTTATTACCTCCTTCCTCCAAATCAATTCCCATACCTCTATCTACTAACAGTTTAAACCCAAACAAACACCTCTAACCACTTCTTCTAGCGAGTTCGCAACAGCAACAACCCCAGCTCTCGATAGATGCACCCCATCACGAGCATACATTTCATTTCTTCCATAGAAGTGTTCCCAGTTGTCTATGAAAGATATTGCATTTGATTTGCAATATCTTTCCAGCCGGCAATTGACACCAAGTGCCCTCGATATCCATTCATGTCCCACTCCCTTTCTTGGAAGAATGCCACATATGATCGGGATTCCTCCCTTGTTCCTAACTAACTCTATGGCTGTTTTATACCTCTGAATCAGTTCCTCACTCCTGACTCGACCAACATCATTTCCTCACACGCTAATGCAAATAATGGGATTGTTCCCATTACCAGCCATAATATCATTCATGTTGTTTATAATATCACCAATGCCAGCTCCGGGATAGCAAACCCTTAACCTGTTCCCCCTATCTCTAGCACAAAACGTTCTATCCAAATACCTTATCTGGGAATCTCCCACAACTAATGTTTGCTTAGGTACTTCCTTTACTTTCTGAGGGGCCTGCGCTTCCTTTCTCTTCGTTGCTTTCCCTTTTGCGCGATCCACAGTCTCTCCACAGCACTCTTCCTCCAAAACGTCAAATGAATTTGAAGTTGCTATGGCGTTTGAAGGCAGCTTTATCAAAGTCTTCTTAAGGCCCCTGTCTTTCGCAACTCTCCAAGACGAGGTCCCTTTACTGCTGGTCTCCTCCTTCGTTACTTCTCGTTGTTCTTTAAGCTGACGCACCTCCTCCCGCAGAAAGTCCAACTCTGTCCTCAGGGCTCCCACTAGAGTCACCAGGTCCTTCACTACAACTTCCATATTGCTATGATAATATAACAACACTCAGGAGCTCCGGTTAACACAACCTCTCACTGTGACTTCACCTGACCGACGTTCGCATTTTAGTGGAATAAACTGGTTGAACAAAACAGGGAATAGTGAAGCAGAAGATTTTCTAGAATTAATTGACGATTGCTTTCTTACGCAACACATTAAGGAACCAACACGGGAAAATAATATTTTAGATTTAGTGTTAACTAACAGGGAAACACAAATTAATGACATCGAAATAGGGAGTGAGCTAGGGAACAGTGATCACAAAGACATCAGATTTAGCATAGAATGGAATAGACCTGTAGGAGAAAATTCTGTTAAAGTGCCAGATTTTCGAAAAGCTGATTTTAATAGCATAAGAAATTTTTTGGGTCAAATTGATTGGAAAGTCTTGGGTATGGGGTGGGGGCCGGTCTTGGAGCGAGACATGAACCCAGCGATAGGTGACGTAAATGGGGATTTCGATGTGGATTCAATATATAACTTATTTAAGAATATTCTAAACAAAGCACAGGAACGTAGTATACCATACAAATTGAATAGATCGAATACTAATGACCCAATGTGGATAACAAAGAATTGAAGAACCTTACAGGTAAAAAGAGAGCTTGGTACAAAAGGATTAAAAATGGGGAGGTCACTTTAAAACAGGAATTCGTACAACTGGTTAGAAATGTTAAAAAAGAGATAAGGAAAGCAAAAAGAAACTATGAAGTTCGCATAGCAGGGCAAGCAAAGACAAATCCTAAAGGTTTTTTTCAGTTATATCGTACTAAGACTAGGGAAAGGATAGGTCCATTAAAAACTGAGACAGGTCAAATAACAGATAGTGATGAAGAGATGAGTAGTATTTTTAATAAATATTTTGTATCTGTATTTACTAAAGAGGAACTTAACAATATGCCTTTAGCCGAACAAGTCTATGTGGGTGGGGACGAGGACAGGTTGACGAGTTTAGGAGTTACCAGGGAGGATGTTCTTAAACAAATAGTAAAACTCAAACCAAACAAATCCCCAGGGCCGGATGAAGTGTTTGCCAGGGTGCTTAAAGAATGCAAAGAGGAGCTTTGTGACCCACTGTCAACCATATTTAATAAATCAATAGAGTCAGGCAGAGTACCAGAGTTTTGGAAAGTTGCTAATGTGATACCAGTTTTTAAGAAAGGAGATAGATCACTTGCGTCTAACTATCGACCAATTAGCCTAACGTCTATTGTGGGAAAGTTACTCTAATCTATAATAGCAAATAGAATTCGTCTTCATTTTGAAAAACATAAATTAATAAATGAGTCGCAACATGGTTTTATAAATGGCCGTTCAAGTTTAACAAATTTGAACATAAGAACATAAGAACAAAGGTAACTGCAGAAGGCCTATTGGCCCATACGAGGCAGCTCCTATTCTATAACCACCCAATCCCACTCATATACTTGTCCAACCCGCGCTTGAAACAATCGAGGGACCCCACCTCCACCACGTTACGCGGCAATTGGTTCCACAAATCTACAACCCTGTTACTGAACCAGTATTTACCCAAGTCTTTCCTAAATCTAAACTTATCCAATTTATACCCATTGTTTCGTGTTCTGTCCTGTGTTGATACTTTTAATACCCTATTAATATCCCCCTTGTTATGTCCATTCACCCACTTGTAAACCTCTATCATGTCGCCCCTAACTCTTCGCCTTTCCAGTGAATGCAACTTAAGCTTTGTTAATCTTTCTTCATATGAAAGATTTCTAATTTGGGGAATTAACTTAGTCATCCTACGCTGGACACGTTCAAGTGAATTTATATCCATTCTATAATATGGCGACCAAAACTGAACTGCATAATCTAAATGGGGCCTAACTAGAGCAAGATATAGCTTGAGAACCACACCAGGTGTCTTGTTACTAACGCTGCGATTAATAAATCCAAGTGTCCGATTTGCCTTATTACGAACATTTATGCATTGATCCTTTTGTTTTAAATTCTTACTAATCATAACTCCCAGATCCCTTTCGCAATCCGACTTCGCAATCACAACACCATCTAGCTCGTATCTTGTAACTCTATCATCATTACCTAACCTCAGAACTTTACATTTATCAGCATTAAACTGCATCTGCCAATCCTTTGACCATTTCAAAACCCTATCTAGATCAACTTGAAGTGATAGTGAGTCCTCCTCCGAATTAATTTCCCTACCGATTTTCGTATCATCGGCAAATTTGCAAATGTTGCTACTCAAACCTGAATCTAAATCATTTATATATATTATAAACAACAGAGGTCCCAGGACAGAGCCTTGAGGCACTCCACTTACAACATTTTCCCACTCTGACTTGATTCCATTTATACTAACTCTCTGTTTCCTTTGGTATAGCCATGCCCTAATCCAGCTTAATATAGCACCCCCAATACCATGAGACTCTATCTTTTTAATCAGTCTTTCATGTGGCACTGTATCAAAAGCTTTGCTAAAGTCAAGGTATACAACATCGCAATCCTTACCACTATCAACTGCCTCAACAATGCTAGAATAAAAAGATAACAAATTTGTTAAACATGAACGGCCATTTATAAAACCATGTTGCGACTCAATTATTAATTTATGTTTTTCAAGATGAAGACGAATTTTATTTGCTATTATAGATTCGAGTAACTTTCCCACAATAGACGTTAGGCTAATTGGTCGATAGTTAGACGCAAGTTATGTTGAAAAACATAAATTAATAATTGAGTCGCAACATGGTTTTATAAATGGCCGTTCATGTTTAACAAATTTGTTATCTTTTTATTCTAGCATTGTTGAGGCAGTTGATAGTGGTAAGGATTGCGATGTTGTATACCTTGACTTTAGCAAAGCTTTTGATACAGTGCCACATGAAAGACTGATTAAAAAGATAGAGTCTCATGGTATTGGGGGTGCTATATTAAGCTGGATTAGGGCATGGCTATACCAAAGGAAACAGAGAGTTAGTATAAATGGAATCAAGTCAGAGTGGGAAAATGTTGTAAGTGGAGTGCCTCAAGGCTCTGTCCTGGGACCTCTGTTGTTTATAATATATATAAATGATTTAGATTCAGGTTTGAGTAGCAACATTTGCAAATTTGCCGATGATACGAAAATCGGTAGGGAAATTAATTCGGAGGAGGACTCACTATCACTTCAAGTTGATCTAGATAGGGTTTTGAAATGGTCAAAGGATTGGCAGATGCAGTTTAATGCTGATAAATGTAAAGTTCTGAGGTTAGGTAATGATGATAGAGTTACAAGATACGAGCTAGATGGTGTTGTGATTGCGAAGTCGGATTGCGAAAGGGATCTGGGAGTTATGATTAGTAAGAATTTAAAACAAAAGGATCAATGCATAAATGTTCGTAATAAGGCAAATCGGACACTAGGATTTATTAATCGCAGCGTTAGTAACAAGACACCTGGTGTGGTTCTCAAGCTATATCTTGCTCTTGTTAGGCCCCATTTAGATTATGCAGTTCAGTTTTGGTCGCCATATTATAGAATGGATATAAATTCACTTGAACGTGTCCAGCGTAGGATGACTAAGTTAATTCCCCAAATTAGAAATCTTTCATATGAAGAAAGATTAACAAAGCTTAAGTTGCATTCACTGGAAAGGCGAAGAGTTAGGGGTGACATGATAGAGGTTTACAAGTGGATGAATGGACATAACCGGGGGGATATTGGTAGGGTATTAAAAGTATCAACACAGGACAGAACACGAAACAATGGGTATAAATTGGATAAGTTTAGATTTAGGAAAGACTTGGGTAAATACTGGTTCAGTAACAGGGTTGTTGATTTGTGGAACCAATTGCCGCGTAACATTGTGGAGGTGGGGTCCCTCGATTGTTTCAAGCACGGGTTGGACAAGTATATGAGTGGGACTGGGTGGTTATAGAATAGGAGCTGCCTTGTATGGGCCAATAGGCCTTCTGCAGTTACCTTTGTTCTTATGTTATCTATCTCCTTTCTTAAAAACTGGTAACACATTAGCAACTTTCCAAAACTCTGGCACTCTGCCTGACTCTATTGATTTATTAAATATGGTTGACAGTGGGTCACAAAGCTCCTCTTTGCATTCTTTAAGCACCCTGGCAAACACTTCATCCGGCCCTGGGGATTTGTTTGGTTTGAGTTTTACTATTTGTTTAAGAACATCCTCCCAGGTAACTGCTAAACTCGTCAACCTGTCCTCGTCCCCACCCACATAGACTTGTTCGGCTGAAGGCATATTGTTAAGTTCCTCTTTAGTAAATACAGATACAAAATATTTATTAAAAATACTACTCATCTCTTCATCACTATCTGTTATTTGACCTGTCTCAGTTTTTAATGGACCTATCCTTTCCCTAGTCTTAGTACGATATAACTGAAAAAACCCTTTAGGATTTGTCTTTGCTTGCCCTGCTATGCGAACTTCATAGTTTCTTTTTGCTTTCCTTATCTCTTTTTTAACATTTCTAACCAGTTGTACGAATTCCTGTTCTAAAGTGGCCTCCCCATTTTTAATCCTTTTGTACCAAGCTCTCTTTTTACCTATAAGGTTCTTCAAATTCTTTGTTATCCACTTTGGGTCATTAGTATACGATCTATTCAATTTGTATGGTATACTACGTTCCTGTGCTTTGTTTAGAATATTCTTAAATAAGTTATATATTGAATCCACATCGAAATCCCCATTTAAGTCACCTATCGCTGGGTTCATGTCTCGCTCCAAGACCGGCCCACACCCCATACCCAAGCCTTTCCAATCAATTTGACCCAAAAAATTTCTTAGGCTATTAAAATCAGCTTTTCGAAAATCTGGCACTTTAACAGAATTTTCTCCTACTGGTCTATTCCATTCTATGCTAAATCTGATTTCTTTGTGATCACTGCTCCCTAGCTCACTCCCTATTTCGATGTCATTAATTTGCGTTTCCCTGTTAGTTAACACTAAATCTAAAATATTATTTTCCCGTGTTGGTTCCTTAATGTGTTGCGTAAGAGAGCAATCGTCAATTAATTCTAGAAAATCTTCTGCTTCACTATTCCCTGTTTTGTTCAACCAGTTTATTCCGCTAAAATTAAAGTCACCCATGACATAAATACTGTTAGATCTAGATGCTCTAGATATTTCATCCCATAGATGCTTTGCTTCCATTCTGTCTAAATTTGGTGGCCTATATATTACTCCTATTATAATATTATTAGCTTTTTCGTTTAATTCAATCCAAATAGTTTCTGTGTGTGGCTCTGTTTTGATTCCCTCTTTGAGACTACATTTCAAATTGTCCCTAACATATATGGCTACTCCACCTCCTCGTCTAATATATCTATCTGTGTGAAATAGTTTAAATCCATATATTTGATATTCAGCTAATAGTTCTCTATTTTCTACATTCATCCACGTTTCGGTAAGTGCAATAATATCTATTTTTTCTGTGCAGACAAGAGCATTTAATTCGTTAATTTTATTTCTTAGACTTCTACTGTTAGTGTAATATACCCTAAGTGAATTGTTATTTTGCGGACCTTCTCTTTCCCTGATCGTTTTGCTAATTCCTTTCTCCCACAAACACATACTTTTATTACCTCCTTCCTCCAAATCAATTCCCATACCTCTATCTACTAACAGTTTAAACCCAAACAAACACCTCTAACCACTTCTTCTAGCGAGTTCGCAACAGCAACAACCCCAGCTCTCGATAGATGCACCCCATCACGAGCATACATTTCATTTCTTCCATAGAAGTGTTCCCAGTTGTCTATGAAAGATATTGCATTTGATTTGCAATATCTTTCCAGCCGGCAATTGACACCAAGTGCCCTCGATATCCATTCATGTCCCACTCCCTTTCTTGGAAGAATGCCACATATGATCGGGATTCCTCCCTTGTTCCTAACTAACTCTATGGCTGTTTTATACCTCTGAATCAGTTCCTCACTCCTGACTCGACCAACATCATTTCCTCACACGCTAATGCAAATAATGGGATTGTTCCCATTACCAGCCATAATATCATTCATGTTGTTTATAATATCACCAATGCCAGCTCCGGGATAGCAAACCCTTAACCTGTTCCCCCTATCTCTAGCACAAAACGTTCTATCCAAATACCTTATCTGGGAATCTCCCACAACTAATGTTTGCTTAGGTACTTCCTTTACTTTCTGAGGGGCCTGCGCTTCCTTTCTCTTCGTTGCTTTCCCTTTTGCGCGATCCACAGTCTCTCCACAGCACTCTTCCTCCAAAACGTCAAATGAATTTGAAGTTGCTATGGCGTTTGAAGGCAGCTTTATCAAAGTCTTCTTAAGGCCCCTGTCTTTCGCAACTCTCCAAGACGAGGTCCCTTTACTGCTGGTCTCCTCCTTCGTTACTTCTCGTTGTTCTTTAAGCTGACGCACCTCCTCCCGCAGAAAGTCCAACTCTGTCCTCAGGGCTCCCACTAGAGTCACCAGGTCCTTCACTACAACTTCCATATTGCTATGATAATATAACAACACTCAGGAGCTCCGGTTAACACAACCTCTCACTGTGACTTCACCTGACCGACGTTCGCATTTTAGTGGAATAAACTGGTTGAACAAAACAGGGAATAGTGAAGCAGAAGATTTTCTAGAATTAATTGACGATTGCTTTCTTACGCAACACATTAAGGAACCAACACGGGAAAATAATATTTTAGATTTAGTGTTAACTAACAGGGAAACACAAATTAATGACATCGAAATAGGGAGTGAGCTAGGGAACAGTGATCACAAAGACATCAGATTTAGCATAGAATGGAATAGACCTGTAGGAGAAAATTCTGTTAAAGTGCCAGATTTTCGAAAAGCTGATTTTAATAGCATAAGAAATTTTTTGGGTCAAATTGATTGGAAAGTCTTGGGTATGGGGTGGGGGCCGGTCTTGGAGCGAGACATGAACCCAGCGATAGGTGACGTAAATGGGGATTTCGATGTGGATTCAATATATAACTTATTTAAGAATATTCTAAACAAAGCACAGGAACGTAGTATACCATACAAATTGAATAGATCGAATACTAATGACCCAATGTGGATAACAAAGAATTGAAGAACCTTACAGGTAAAAAGAGAGCTTGGTACAAAAGGATTAAAAATGGGGAGGTCACTTTAAAACAGGAATTCGTACAACTGGTTAGAAATGTTAAAAAAGAGATAAGGAAAGCAAAAAGAAAACTATGAAGTTCGCATAGCAGGGCAAGCAAAGACAAATCCTAAAGGTTTTTTTCAGTTATATCGTACTAAGACTAGGGAAAGGATAGGTCCATTAAAAACTGAGACAGGTCAAATAACAGATAGTGATGAAGAGATGAGTAGTATTTTTAATAAATATTTTGTATCTGTATTTACTAAAGAGGAACTTAACAATATGCCTTTAGCCGAACAAGTCTATGTGGGTGGGGACGAGGACAGGTTGACGAGTTTAGGAGTTACCAGGGAGGATGTTCTTAAACAAATAGTAAAACTCAAACCAAACAAATCCCCAGGGCCGGATGAAGTGTTTGCCAGGGTGCTTAAAGAATGCAAAGAGGAGCTTTGTGACCCACTGTCAACCATATTTAATAAATCAATAGAGTCAGGCAGAGTACCAGAGTTTTGGAAAGTTGCTAATGTGATACCAGTTTTTAAGAAAGGAGATAGATCACTTGCGTCTAACTATCGACCAATTAGCCTAACGTCTATTGTGGGAAAGTTACTCTAATCTATAATAGCAAATAGAATTCGTCTTCATTTTGAAAAACATAAATTAATAAATGAGTCGCAACATGGTTTTATAAATGGCCGTTCAAGTTTAACAAATTTGAACATAAGAACATAAGAACAAAGGTAACTGCAGAAGGCCTATTGGCCCATACGAGGCAGCTCCTATTCTATAACCACCCAATCCCACTCATATACTTGTCCAACCCGCGCTTGAAACAATCGAGGGACCCCACCTCCACCACGTTACGCGGCAATTGGTTCCACAAATCTACAACCCTGTTACTGAACCAGTATTTACCCAAGTCTTTCCTAAATCTAAACTTATCCAATTTATACCCATTGTTTCGTGTTCTGTCCTGTGTTGATACTTTTAATACCCTATTAATATCCCCCTTGTTATGTCCATTCACCCACTTGTAAACCTCTATCATGTCGCCCCTAACTCTTCGCCTTTCCAGTGAATGCAACTTAAGCTTTGTTAATCTTTCTTCATATGAAAGATTTCTAATTTGGGGAATTAACTTAGTCATCCTACGCTGGACACGTTCAAGTGAATTTATATCCATTCTATAATATGGCGACCAAAACTGAACTGCATAATCTAAATGGGGCCTAACTAGAGCAAGATATAGCTTGAGAACCACACCAGGTGTCTTGTTACTAACGCTGCGATTAATAAATCCAAGTGTCCGATTTGCCTTATTACGAACATTTATGCATTGATCCTTTTGTTTTAAATTCTTACTAATCATAACTCCCAGATCCCTTTCGCAATCCGACTTCGCAATCACAACACCATCTAGCTCGTATCTTGTAACTCTATCATCATTACCTAACCTCAGAACTTTACATTTATCAGCATTAAACTGCATCTGCCAATCCTTTGACCATTTCAAAACCCTATCTAGATCAACTTGAAGTGATAGTGAGTCCTCCTCCGAATTAATTTCCCTACCGATTTTCGTATCATCGGCAAATTTGCAAATGTTGCTACTCAAACCTGAATCTAAATCATTTATATATATTATAAACAACAGAGGTCCCAGGACAGAGCCTTGAGGCACTCCACTTACAACATTTTCCCACTCTGACTTGATTCCATTTATACTAACTCTCTGTTTCCTTTGGTATAGCCATGCCCTAATCCAGCTTAATATAGCACCCCCAATACCATGAGTCTCTATTTTTTTAATCAGTCTTTCATGTGGCACTGTATCAAAAGCTTTGCTAAAGTCAAGGTATACAACATCGCAATCCTTACCACTATCAACTGCCTCAACAATGCTAGAATAAAAAGATAACAAATTTGTTAAACATGAACGGCCATTTATAAAACCATGTTGCGACTCAATTATTAATTTATGTTTTTCAAGATGAAGACGAATTTTATTTGCTATTATAGATTCGAGTAACTTTCCCACAATAGACGTTAGGCTAATTGGTCGATAGTTAGACGCAAGTGATCTATCTCCTTTCTTAAAAACTGGTATCACATTAGCAACTTTCCAAAACTCTGGCACTCTGCCTGACTCTATTGATTTATTAAATATGGTTGACAGTGGGTCACAAAGCTCCTCTTTGCATTCTTTAAGCACCCTAGCAAACACTTCATCCGGCCCTGGGGATTTGTTTGGTTTGAGTTTTACTATTTGTTTAAGAACATCCTCCCTGGTAACTGCTAAACTCGTCAACCTGTCCTCGTCCCCACCCACATAGACTTGTTCGGCTGAAGGCATATTGTTAAGTTCCTCTTTAGTAAATACAGATACAAAATATTTATTAAAAATACTACTCATCTCTTCATCACTATCTGTTATTTGACCTGTCTCAGTTTTTAATGGACCTATCCTTTCCCTAGTCTTAGTACGATATAACTGAAAAAACCCTTTAGGATTTGTCTTTGCTTGCCCTGCTATGCGAACTTCATAGTTTCTTTTTGCTTTCCTTATCTCTTTTTTAACATTTCTAACCAGTTGTACGAATTCCTGTTCTAAAGTGACCTCCCCATTTTTAATCCTTTTGTACCAAGCTCTCTTTTTACCTATAAGGTTCTTCAAATTCTTTGTTATCCACTTTGGGTCATTAGTATACGATCTATTCAATTTGTATGGTATACTACGTTCCTGTGCTTTGTTTAGAATATTCTTAAATAAGTTATATATTGAATCCACATCGAAATCCCCATTTAAGTCACCTATCGCTGGGTTCATGTCTCGCTCCAAGACCGGCCCACACCCCATACCCAAGCCTTTCCAATCAATTTGACCCAAAAAATTTCTTAGGCTATTAAAATCAGCTTTTCGAAAATCTGGCACTTTAACAGAATTTTCTCCTACTGGTCTATTCCATTCTATGCTAAATCTGATTTCTTTGTGATCACTGCTCCCTAGCTCACTCCCTATTTCGATGTCATTAATTTGCGTTTCCCTGTTAGTTAACACTAAATCTAAAATATTATTTTCCCGTGTTGGTTCCTTAATGTGTTGCGTAAGAAAGCAATCGTCAATTAATTCTAGAAAATCTTCTGCTTCACTATTCCCTGTTTTGTTCAACCAGTTTATTCCGCTAAAATTAAAGTCACCCATGACATAAATACTGTTAGATCTAGATGCTCTAGATATTTCATCCCATAGATGCTTTGCTTCCATTCTGTCTAAATTTGGTGGCCTATATATTACTCCTATTATAATATTATTAGCTTTTTCGTTTAATTCAATCCAAATAGTTTCTGTGTGTGGCTCTGTTTTGATTCCCTCTTTGAGACTACATTTCAAATTGTCCCTAACATATATGGCTACTCCACCTCCTCGTCTAATATATCTATCTGTGTGAAATAGTTTAAATCCATATATTTGATATTCAGCTAATAGTTCTCTATTTTCTACATTCATCCACGTTTCGGTAAGTGCAATAATATCTATTTTTTCTGTGCAGACAAGAGCATTTAATTCGTTAATTTTATTTCTTAGACTTCTACTGTTAGTGTAATATACCCTAAGTGAATTGTTATTTTGCGGACCTTCTCTTTCCCTGATCGTTTTGCCAATTCCTTTCTCCCACAAACACATACTTTTATTACCTCCTTCCTCCAAATCAATTCCCATACCTCTATCTACTAACAGTTTAAACCCAAACAAACACCTCTAACCACTTCTTCTAGCGAGTTCGCAACAGCAACAACCCCAGCTCTCGATAGATGCACCCCATCACGAGCATACATTTCATTTCTTCCATAGAAGTGTTCCCAGTTGTCTATGAAAGATATTGCATTTGATTTGCAATATCTTTCCAGCCGGCAATTGACACCAAGTGCCCTCGATATCCATTCATTTCCCACTCCCTTTCTTGGAAGAATGCCACATATGATCGGGATTCCTCCCTTGCTCCTAACTAACTCTATGGCTGTTTTATACCTCTGAATCAGTTCCTCACTCCTGACTCGACCAACATCATTTCCTCCCACGCTAATGCAAATAATGGGATTGTTCCCATTACCAGCCATAATATCATTCATGTTGTTTATAATATCACCAATGCCAGCTCCGGGATAGCAAACCCTTAACCTGTTCCCCTATCTCTAGCACAAAACGTTCTATCCAAATACCTTATCTGGGAATCTCCCACAACTAATGTTTGCTTAGGTACTTCCTTTACTTTCTTACTTTGTTATCTTTTTATTCTAGCATTGTTGAGGCAGTTGATTGTGGTAAGGATTGCGATGTTGTGTACCTTGACTTTAGCAAAGCTTTTGATACAGTGCCACATGAAAGACTGATTAAAAAGATAGTCTCATGGTATTGGGGGTGCTATATTAAGCTGGATTAGGGCATGGCTATACCAAAGGAAACAGAGAGTTAGTATAAATGGAATCAAGTCAGAGTGGGAAAATGTTGTAAGTGGAGTGCCTCAAGGCTCTGTCCTGGGACCTCTGTTGTTTATAATATATATAAATGATTTAGATTCAGGTTTGAGTAGCAACATTTGCAAATTTGCCGATGATACGAAAATCGGTAGGGAAATTAATTCGGAGGAGGACTCACTATCACTTCAAGTTGATCTAGATAGGGTTTTGAAATGGTCAAAGGATTGGCAGATGCAGTTTAATGCTGATAAATGTAAAGTTCTGAGGTTAGGTAATGATGATAGAGTTACAAGATACGAGCTAGATGGTGTTGTGATTGCGAAGTCGGATTGCGAAAGGGATCTGGGAGTTATGATTAGTAAGAATTTAAAACAAAAGGATCAATGCATAAATGTTCGTAATAAGGCAAATCGGACACTTGGATTTATTAATCGCAGCGTTAGTAACAAGACACCTGGTGTGGTTCTCAAGCTATATCTTGCTCTAGTTAGGCCCCATTTAGATTATGCAGTTCAGTTTTGGTCGCCATATTATAGAATGGATATAAACTCACTTGAACGTGTCCAGCGTAGGATGACTAAGTTAATTCCCCAAATTAGAAATCTTTCATATGAAGAAAGATTAACAAAGCTTAAGTTGCATTCACTGGAAAGGCGAAGAGTTAGGGGTGACATGATAGAGGTTTACAAGTGGATGAATGGACATAACCGGGGGGATATTAATAGGGTATTAAAAGTATCAACACAGGACAGAACACGAAACAATGGACATAAATTGGATAAGTTTAGATTTAGGAAAGACTTGGGTAAATACTGGTTCAGTAACAGGGTTGTTGATTTGTGGAACCAATTGCCGCGTAACATTGTGGAGGTGGGGTCCCTCGATTGTTTCAAGCACGGGTTGGACAAGTATATGAGTGGGATTGGGTGGTTATAGAATAGGAGCTGCCTCGTATGGGCCAATAGGCCTTCTGCAGTTACCTTTGTTCTTATGTTCTTATGTTCAAATAAATGGATTTAAACTATTTCACACAGATCGATTTATTAGACGAGGAGGGGGAGTAGCCACATATGTTAGGGACAGTTTGAAACGTAGTCTCAAAGACGGAATCAAAACCGAGACACACACAGAAACTATTTGGATAGAATTAAACGAAAAAGCAAATAATAATATAATAGGAGTTATATATAGGCCACCAAATTTAGACAGAATAGAAGCAAAGAATCTATGGGATGAAATATCTAGAGCATCTAGATCTAACAGTATTTATGTCATGGATGACTTTAATTTTATTGAAATAAACTGGTTGAACAAAACAGGGAATAGTGAAGCAGAAGATTTTCTAGAATTAATATACGATTGCTTTCTTACGCAACACATTAAGGAACCAACGAGGGAAAATAATATTTTAGATTTAGTGTTAACTAAGAGGGAAACACAAATTTATGACATCGAAATAGGGAGTGAGCTAGGGAACAGTGATCAAAAAGAAGTCAGATTTAGCATAGAATGGAGGAGACCTGTAGGAGAAAATACTGTTAATGTGCCAGGTTTTCGAAAAGCTGATTTTAATAGCCTTAGAAATTTTTTGGGTCAAATAGATTGGAAAGTCTTGGGTATGGGGTGTGGGCCGGTCTTGGAGCGAGACATGAACCCAGCGATAGGTGATGTAAAAGGGGATTTCGATGTGGATTTATTATATAACTTATTTAAGAATATTCTAAACAAAGCACAGGAACGTAGTATACCATACAAATCGAATAGATCGAATACTAATGACCCAAAGTGGATAACAAAGAATTTGAAGAACCTTATAGGTAAAAAGAGAGCTTGGTACAAAAGGATTAAAAATGGGGAGGTCACTTTAGAACAGGAATTCGCACAACTGGTTAGAAATGTTAAAAAAAGAGATAAGGAAAGCAAAAAGAAACTATGAAGTTCGCATAGCAGGGCAAGCAAAGACAATTCCTAAAGGTTTTTTTCAGTTATATCGTACTAAGACTAGGGAAAGGATAGGTCCATTAAAACTGAGACAGGTCAAATAACAGATAGTGATGAAGAGATGAGTATTATTTTTAATAAATATTTTGTATCTGTATTTACTAAAGAGGAACTTAACAATATGCCTTTAGCCGAACAAATCTATGTGGGTGGGGACGAGGACAGATTGACGAGTTTAGCAGTTACCAGGGAGGATGTTCTTAAACAAATAGTAAAACTCAAACCAAACAAATCCCCAGGGCCGGATGAAGTGTTTGCTAGGGTGCTTAAAGAATGCAAAGAGGAACTTTGTGACCCACTGTCAACCATATTTAATAAATCAATAGAGTCAGGCAGAGTGCCAGAGTTTTGGAAAGTTGCTAATGTGATACAAGTTTTTAAGAAAGGAAATAGATCACTTGCGTCTAACTATCGACCAATTAGCCTAACGCAGGCGATGAGTCACAATAACGTGGCTGAAGTATGTTGACCAGACCACACACTAGAAGTTGAAGGGACGACGACGTTTCGGTCCGTCCTGGACCATTCTCAAGTCGATTGAGAATTAGCCTAACGTCTATTGTGGGGAAGTTACTCGAATCTATAATAGCAAATAAAATTCGTCTTCATCTTGAAAAACATAAATTAATAATTGAGTCGCAGCATGGTTTTGTAAATGGCCGTTCATGTTTAACAAATTTGTTATCTTTTTATTCTAGCATAGTTGAGGCAGTTGATAGTGGTAAGGATTGTGATGTTGTGTACCTTGACTTTAGCAAAACTTTTGATACAGTGCCACATGAAAGACTGATTAAAAAGATAGAGTCTCATGGTATTGGGGGTGCTATATTAAGCTGGATTAGGGCATGGCTATACCAAAGGAAACAAAGAGTTAGTATAAATGGAATCAAGTAAGAGTGGGAAAATGTTGTAAGTGGAGTGCCTCAAGGCTCTGTCCTGGGACCTTTGTTGTTTATAATATATATAAATGATTTAGATTCAGGTTTGAGTAGCAAAATTTGCAAATTTGCCGATGATACGAAAATCGGTAGGGAAATTAATTCGGAGGACTCACTATCACTTCAAGTTGATCTAGATAGTTGATCTTTATGGGTCAAATTGATTGGAAAGTCTTGGGTATGGGGTGTGGGCCGGTCTTGGAGCGAGACATGAACCCAGCGATAGGTGACTTAAATGGGGATTTCGATGTGGATTCAATATATAACTTATTTAAGAATATTCTAAACAAAGCACAGGAACGTAGTATACCATACAAATTGAATAGATCGAATACTAATGACCCAAAGTGGATAACAAAGAATTTGAAGAACCTTATAGGTAAAAAGAGAGCTTGGTACAAAAGGATTAAAAATGGGGAGGTCACTTTAGAACAGGAATTCATACAACTGGTTAGTTGTATAAGTACCTAAGCAAACATTAGTTGTGGGAGATTCCCAGATAAGGTATTTGGATAGAACGTTTTGTGCTAGAGATAGGGGGAACAGGTTAAGGGTTTGCTATCCCGGAGCTGGCATTGGTGATATTATAAACAACATGAATGATATTATGGCTGGTAATGGGAACAATCCCATTATTTGCATTAGCGTGGGAGGAAATGATGTTGGTCGAGTCAGGAGTGAGGAACTGATTCAGAGGTATAAAACAGCCATAGAGTTAGTTAGGAGCAAGGGAGGAATCCCGATCATATGTGGCATTCTTCCAAGAAAGGGAGTGGGAAATGAATGGATATCGAGGGCACTTGGTGTCAATTGCCGGCTGGAAAGATATTGCAAATCAAATGCAATATCTTTCATAGACAACTGGGAACACTTCTATGGAAGAAATGAAATGTATGCTCGTGATGGGGTGCATCTATCGAGAGCTGGGGTTGTTGCTGTTGCGAACTCGCTAGAAGAAGTGGTTAGAGGTGTTTGTTTGGGTTTAAACTGTTAGTAGATAGAGGTATGGGAATTGATTTGGAGGAAGGAGGTAATAAAAGTATGTGCTTGTGGGAGAAAGGAATTGGCAAAACGATCAGGGAAAGAGAAGGTCCGCAAAATAACAATTCACTTAGGGTATATTACACTAACAGTAGAAGTCTAAGAAATAAAATTAACGAATTAAATGCTCTTGTCTGCACAGAAAAAATAGATATTATTGCACTTACCGAAACGTGGATGAATGTAGAAAATAGAGAACTATTAGCTGAATATCAAATATATGGATTTAAACTATTTCACACAGATAGATATATTAGACGAGGAGGTGGAGTAGCCATATATGTTAGGGACAATTTGAAATGTAGTCTCAAAGAGGGAATCAAAACAGAGCCACACACAGAAACTATTTGGATTGAATTAAACGAAAAAGCTAATAATATTATAATAGGAGTAATATATAGGCCACCAAATTTAGACAGAATGGAAGCAAAGCATCTATGGGATGAAATATCTAGAGCATCTAGATCTAACAGTATTTATGTCATGGGTGACTTTAATTTTAGCGGAATAAACTGGTTGAACAAAACAGGGAATAGTGAAGCAGAAGATTTTCTAGAATTAATTGACGATTGCTTTCTTACGCAACACATTAAGGAACCAACACGGGAAAATAATATTTTAGATTTAGTGTTAACTAACAGGGAAACGCAAATTAATGACATCGAAATAGGGAGTGAGCTAGGGAGCAGTGATCACAAAGAAATCAGATTTAGCATAGAATGGAATAGACCAGTAGGAGAAAATTCTGTTAAAGTGCCAGATTTTCGAAAAGCTGATTTTAATAGCCTAAGAAATTTTTTGGGTCAAATTGATTGGAAAGGCTTGGGTATGGGGTGTGGGCCGGTCTTGGAGCGAGACATGAACCCAGCGATAGGTGACTTAAATGGGGATTTCGATGTGGATTCAATATATAACTTATTTAAGAATATTCTAAACAAAGCACAGGAACGTAGTATACCATACAAATTGAATAGATCGTATACTAATGACCCAAAGTGGATAACAAAGAATTTGAAGAACCTTATAGGTAAAAAGAGAGCTTGGTACAAAAGGATTAAAAATGGGGAGGTCACTTTAGAACAGGAATTCGTACAACTGGTTAGAAATGTTAAAAAAGAGATAAGGAAAGCAAAAAGAAACTATGAAGTTCGCATAGCAGGGCAAGCAAAGACAAATCCTAAAGGGTTTTTTCAGTTATATCGTACTAAGACTAGGGAAAGGATAGGTCCATTAAAAACTGAGACAGGTCAAATAACAGATAGTGATGAAGAGATGAGTAGTATTTTTAATAAATATTTTGTATCTGTATTTACTAAAGAGGAACTTAACAATATGCCTTCAGCCGAACAAGTCTATGTGGGTGGGGACGAGGACAGGTTGACGAGTTTAGCAGTTACCAGGGAGGATGTTCTTAAACAAATAGTAAAACTCAAACCAAACAAATCCCCAGGGCCGGATGAAGTGTTTGCCAGGGTGCTTAAAGAATGCAAAGAGGAGCTTTGTGACCCACTGTCAACCATATTTAATAAATCAATAGAGTCAGGCAGAGTGCCAGAGTTTTGGAAAGTTGCTAATGTGATACCAGTTTTTAAGAAAGGAGATAGATCACTTGCGTCTAACTATCGACCAATTAGCCTACCGTCTATTGTGGGAAAGTTACTCGAATCTATAATAGCAAATAAAATTCGTCTTCATCTTGAAAAACATAAATTAATAATTGAGTCGCAACATGGTTTTATAAATGGCCGTTCATGTTTAACAAATTTGTTATCTTTTTATTCTAGCATTGTTGAGGCAGTTGATAGTGGTAAGGATTGCGATGTTGTATACCTTGACTTTAGCAAAGCTTTTGATACAGTGCCACATGAAAGACTGATTAAAAAGATAGAGTCTCATGGTATTGGGGGTGCTATATTAAGCTGGATTAGGGCATGGCTATACCAAAGGAAACAGAGAGTTAGTATAAATGGAATCAAGTCAGAGTGGGAAAATGTTGTAAGTGGAGTGCCTCAAGGCTCTGTCCTGGGACCTCTGTTGTTTATAATATATATAAATGATTTAGATTCAGGTTTGAGTAGCAACATTTGCAAATTTGCCGATGATACGAAAATCGGTAGGGAAATTAATTCGGAGGAGGACTCACTATCACTTCAAGTTGATCTAGATAGGGTTTTGAAATGGTCAAAGGATTGGCAGATGCAGTTTAATGCTGATAAATGTAAAGTTCTGAGGTTAGGTAATGATGATAGAGTTACAAGATACGAGCTAGATGGTGTTGTGATTGCGAAGTCGGATTGCGAAAGGGATCTAGGAGTTATGATTAGTAAGAATTTAAAACAAAAGGATCAATGCATAAATGTTCGTAATAAGGCAAATCGGACACTTGGATTTATTAATCGCAGCGTTAGTAACAAGACACCTGGTGTGGTTCTCAAGCTATATCTTGCTCTAGTTAGGCCCCATTTAGATTATGCAGTTCAGTTTTGGTCGCCATATTATAGAATGGATATAAATTCACTTGAACGTGTCCAGCGTAGGATGACTAAGTTAATTCCCCAAATTAGAAATCTTTCATATGAAGAAAGATTAACAAAGCTTAAGTTGCATTCACTGGAAAGGCGAAGAGTTAGGGGTGACATGATAGAGGTTTACAAGTGGATGAATGGACATAACCGGGGGGATATTAATAGGGTATTAAAAGTATCAACACAGGACAGAACACGAAACAATGGGTATAAATTGGATAAGTTTAGATTTAGGAAAGACTTGGGTAAATACTGGTTCAGTAACAGGGTTGTTGATTTGTGGAACCAATTGCCGCGTAACATTGTGGAGGTGGGGTCCCTCGATTGTTTCAAGCACGGGTTGGACAAGTATATGAGTGGGATTGGGTGGTTATAGAATAGGAGCTGCCTCGTATGGGCCAATAGGCCTTCTGCAGTTACCTTTGTTCTTATGTTCTTATAGGGTTTTTAAATGGTCAAAGGATTGGCAGGTGCAGTTTAATGCTGATAAATGTAAAGTTCTGAGGTTAGGTAATGATGATAGAGTTACAAGATACGAGCTGGATGGTTTTGAGATTGCGAAGTCGGATTGCGAAAGGGATCTAGGAGTTATGATTAGTAAGAATTTAAAACAAAAGGATCAATGCATAAATGTTCGTAATAAGGCCAATCGGACACTTGGATTTATTAATCGCAGCATTAGTAACAAGACACCTGGTGTGGTTCTCAAGCTATATCTTGCTCTAGTTATGCCCCATTTAGTTAATGCAGTTAAGTTTTGGTCGCCATATTATAGGATGGATATAAATTCACTTGAACGTGTCCAGCATAGGATAAGAACATAAGAACATAAGAACAAAGGTAACTGCAGAAGGCCTATTGGCCCATACGAGGCAGCTCCTATCCTATAACCACCCAATCCCACTCATATACTTGTCCAACCCGTGCTTGAAACAATCGAGGGACCCCACCTCCACAATGTTACGCGGCAATTGGTTCCACAAATCAACAACCCTGTTACTGAACCAGTATTTACCCAAGTCTTTCCTAAATCTAAACTTATCCAATTTATATCCATTGTTTCGTGTTCTGTCCTGTGTTGATACTTTTAATACCCTATTAATATCCCCCCGGTTATGTCCATTCATCCACTTGTAAACCTCTATCATGTCACCCCTAACTCTTCGCCTTTCCAGTGAATGCAACTTAAGCTTTGTTAATCTTTCTTCATATGAAAGATTTCTAATTTGGGGAATTAACTTAGTCATCCTACGCTGGACACGTTCAAGTGAATTTATATCCATTCTATAATATGGCGACCAAAACTGAACTGCATAATCTAAATGGGGCCTAACTAGAGCAAGATATAGCTTGAGAACCACACCAGGTGTCTTGTTACTAACGCTGCGATTAATAAATCCAAGTGTCCGATTTGCCTTATTACGAACATTTATGCATTGATCCTTTTGTTTTAAATTCTTACTAATCATAACTCCCAGATCCCTTTCGCAATCCGACTTCGCAATCACAACACCATCTAGCTCGTATCTTGTAACTCTATCATCATTACCTAACCTCAGAACTTTACATTTATCAGCATTAAACTGCATCTGCCAATCCTTTGACCATTTCAAAACCCTATCTAGATCAACTTGAAGTGATAGTGAGTCCTCCTCCGAATTAATTTCCCTACCGATTTTCGTATCATCGGCAAATTTGCAAATGTTGCTACTCAAACCTGAATCTAAATCATTTATATATATTATAAACAACAGAGGTCCCAGGACAGAGCCTTGAGGCACTCCACTTACAACATTTTCCCACTCTGACTTGATTCCATTTATACTAACTCTCTGTTTCCTTTGGTATAGCCATGCCCTAATCCAGCTTAATATAGCACCCCCAATACCATGAGACTCTATCTTTTTAATCAGTCTTTCATGTGGCACTGTATCAAAAGCTTTGCTAAAGTCAAGGTATACAACATCGCAATCCTTACCACTATCAACTGCCTTAGGATGACTAAGTTAATTCCCCAAATTAGAAATCTTTCATATGAAGAAAGATTAACAAAGCTTAAGTTGCATTCACTGGAAAGGCGAAGAGTTAGGGGTGACATGATAGAGGTTTACAAGTGGGTGAATGGACATAAAAAGGGGATATTATTAGGGTATTAAAAGTATCAACACAAGACAGAACACGAAACAATGGGTATCAATTGGATAAGTTTAGATTTAGGAAAGACTTGGGTAAATACTGGTTCAGTAACAGGGTTGTTGATTTGTGGAACCAATTACCATGTAACTTGCTGGAGGTGGGGTCCCTCAATTGTTTCAAGCGCGGGTTGGACAAGTATATGTGTGGAATTGGGTGGTTATAAATAGGATCTGCCTCGTATGGGCCAATAGGTCTTCTGCAGTTGCCTTTGTTCTTATGAATCCACATCGAAATCCCCATTTACGTCACTTATCGCTGGGTTCATGTATCGCTCCAAGACCGGCCCACACGCCATACCCAAGACTTTCCAATCAATTTGACCCAAACAATTTCTTAGGCTATTAAAATCAGCTTTTCGAAAAACTGGCACTTTAATAGAATTTTCTCCTACAGGTCTATTCCAATCTATGCTAAATCTGATTTCTTTGTGATCACTGTTCCCTAGCTCACTCTCTATTTCGCTTTAGAATTCCTGTTCACTTTAGAACAGGAATTCGTACAACTGGTTAGAAATGTTAAAAAAGAGATAAGGAAAGCAAAAAGAAACTATGAAGTTCGCATAGCAGGGCAAACAAAGACAAATCCTAAAGGGTTTTTTCAGTTATATCGTACTAAGACTAGGGAAACGATAGGTCCATTAAAATCTGAGACAGGTCAAATAACAGATAGAGATGAAGTGATGAGTAGTATTTTTAATAAATATTTTGTATCTGTATTTACTAAAGAGGAACTTAACAATATGCCTTCAGCCGAACAAGTCTATGTGGGTGGGGACGAGAACAGGTTGACGAGTTTAGGAGTTACCAGGGAGGATGTTCTTAAACAAATAGTAAAACTCAAACCAAACAAATCCCCAGGGCCGGATGAAGTGTTTGCCAGGGTGCTTAAAGAATGCAAAGAGGAGCTTTCCGAGCCACTGTCTACCATATTTAATAAATCAATAGAGTCAGGCAGAGTGCCAGAGTCATGGAAGGTAGCTAATGTGGTACCAATTTTTAACAAAGGAGATAGATCACTTGTGTCAAACTATCGGCCAATTAGCCTAAAGTCTAATGTGGGAAAGTTACTTGAATCAATAATTGCAAATACAATTTGTCTCCATCTTGAAAAACATAAATTAATAATTGAGTCGCAACATGGTTTTATAAATGGCCGTTCATGTTTAACAAATTTGTTATCTTTTTATTCTAGCATAGTTGAGGCAGTTGATAGTGGTAAGGATTGTGATGTTGTGTACCTTGACTTTAGCAAAGCTTTTGATACAGTGCCACATGAAAGACTGATTAAAAAGATAGAGTCTCATGGTATTGGGGGTACTATATTAAGCTGGATTAGGGCATGGCTATACCAAAGGAAACATAAGAACATAAGAACATAAGAACAAAGGTAACTGCAGAAGGCCTATTGGCCCATACGAGGCAGCTCCTATTCTATAACCACCCAATCCCACTCATATACTTGTCCAACCCGCGCTTGAAACAATCGAGGGACCCCACCTCCACCACGTTACGCGGCAATTGGTTCCACAAATCTACAACCCTGTTACTGAACCAGTATTTACCCAAGTCTTTCATAAATCTAAACTTATCCAATTTATACCCATTGTTTCGTGTTCTGTCCTGTGTTGATACTTTTAATACCCTATTAATATCCCCCTTGTTATGTCCATTCACCCACTTGTAAACCTCTATCATGTCGCCCCTAACTCTTCGCCTTTCCAGTGAATGCAACTTAAGCTTTGTTAATCTTTCTTCATATGAAAGATTTCTAATTTGGGGAATTAACTTAGTCATCCTACGCTGGACACGTTCAAGTGAATTTATATCCATTCTATAATATGGCGACCAAAACTGAACTGCATAATCTAAATGGGGCCTAACTAGAGCAAGATATAGCTTGAGAACCACACCAGGTGTCTTGTTACTAACGCTGCGATTAATAAATCCAAGTGTCCGATTTGCCTTATTACGAACATTTATGCATTGATCCTTTTGTTTTAAATTCTTACTAATCATAACTCCTAGATCCCTTTCGCAATCCGACTTCGCAATCACAACACCATCTAGCTCGTATCTTGTAACTCTATCATCATTACCTAACCTCAGAACTTTACATTTATCAGCATTAAACTGCATCTGCCAATCCTTTGACCATTTCAAAACCCTATCTAGATCAACTTGAAGTGATAGTGAGTCCTCCTCCGAATTAATTTCCCTACCGATTTTCGTATCATCGGCAAATTTGCAAATGTTGCTACACAAACCTGAATCTAAATCATTTATATATATTATAAACAACAGAGGTCCCAGGACAGAGCCTTGAGGCACTCCACTTACAACATTTTCCCACTCTGACTTGATTCCATTTATACTAACTCTCTGTTTCCTTTGGTATAGCCATGCCCTAATCCAGCTTAATATAGCACCCCCAATACCATGAGACTCTATTTTTTTAATCAGTCTTTCATGTGGCACTGTATCAAAAGCTTTGCTAAAGTCAAGGTATACAACATCGCAATCCTTACCACTATCAACTGCCTCAACAATGCTAGAATAAAAAGATAACAAATTTGTTAAACATGAACGGCCATTTATAAAACCATGTTGCGACTCAATTATTAATTTATGTTTTTCAAGATGAAGACGAATTTTATTTGCTATTATAGATTCGAGTAACTTTCCCACAATAGACGTTAGGCTAATTGGTCGATAGTTAGACGCAAGTGATCTATCTCCTTTCTTAAAAACTGGTATCACATTAGCAACTTTCCAAAACTCTGGCACTCTGCCTGACTCTATTGATTTATTAAATATGGTTGACAGTGGGTCACAAAGCTCCTCTTTGCATTCTTTAAGCACCCTAGCAAACACTTCATCCGGCCCTGGGGATTTGTTTGGTTTGAGTTTTACTATTTGTTTAAGAACATCCTCCCTGGTAACTGCTAAACTCGTCAACCTGTCCTCGTCCCCACCCACATAGACTTGTTCGGCTGAAGGCATATTGTTAAGTTCCTCTTTAGTAAATACAGATACAAAATATTTATTAAAAATACTACTCATCTCTTCATCACTATCTGTTATTTGACCTGTCTCAGTTTTTAATGGACCTATCCTTTCCCTAGTCTTAGTACGATATAACTGAAAAAAACCCTTTAGGATTTGTCTTTGCTTGCCCTGCTATGCGAACTTCATAGTTTCTTTTTGCTTTCCTTATCTCTTTTTTAACATTTCTAACCAGTTGTACGAATTCCTGTTCTAAAGTGACCTCCCCATTTTTAATCCTTTTGTACCAAGCTCTCTTTTTACCTATAAGGTTCTTCAAATTCTTTGTTATCCACTTTGGGTCATTAGTATACGATCTATTCAATTTGTATGGTATACTACGTTCCTGTGCTTTGTTTAGAATATTCTTAAATAAGTTATATATTGAATCCACATCGAAATCCCCATTTAAGTCACCTATCGCTGGGTTCATGTCTCGCTCCAAGACCGGCCCACACCCCATACCCAAGCCTTTCCAATCAATTTGACCCAAAAAATTTCTTAGGCTATTAAAATCAGCTTTTCGAAAATCTGGCACTTTAACAGAATTTTCTCCTACTGGTCTATTCCATTCTATGCTAAATCTGATTTCTTTGTGATCACTGCTCCCTAGCTCACTCCCTATTTCGATGTCATTAATTTGCGTTTCCCTGTTAGTTAACACTAAATCTAAAATATTATTTTCCCGTGTTGGTTCCTTTATGTGTTGCGTAAGAAAGCAATCGTCAATTAATTCTAGAAAATCTTCTGCTTCACTATTCCCTGTTTTGTTCAACCAGTTTATTCCGCTAAAATTAAAGTCACCCATGACATAAATACTGTTAGATCTAGATGCTCTAGATATTTCATCCCATAGATGCTTTGCTTCCATTCTGTCTAAATTTGGTGGCCTATATATTACTCCTATTATAATATTATTAGCTTTTTCGTTTAATTCAATCCAAATAGTTTCTGTGTGTGGCTCTGTTTTGATTCCCTCTTTGAGACTACATTTCAAATTGTCCCTAACATATATGGCTACTCCACCTCCTCGTCTAATATATCTATCTGTGTGAAATAGTTTAAATCCATATATTTGATATTCAGCTAATAGTTCTCTATTTTCTACATTCATCCACGTTTCGGTAAGTGCAATAATATCTATTTTTTCTGTGCAGACAAGAGCATTTAATTCGTTAATTTTATTTCTTAGACTTCTACTGTTAGTGTAATATACCCTAAGTGAATTGTTATTTTGCGGACCTTCTCTTTCCCTGATCGTTTTGCCAATTCCTTTCTCCCACAAACACACACTTTTATTACCTCCTTCCTCCAAATCAATTCCCATACCTCTATCTACTAACAGTTTAAACCCAAACAAACACCTCTAACCACTTCTTCTAGCGAGTTCGCAACAGCAACAACCCCAGCTCTCGATAGATGCACCCCATCACGAGCATACATTTCATTTCTTCCATAGAAGTGTTCCCAGTTGTCTATGAAAGATATTGCATTTGATTTGCAATATCTTTCCAGCCGGCAATTGACACCAAGTGCCCTCGATATCCATTCATTTCCCACTCCCTTTCTTGGAAGAATGCCACATATGATCGGGATTCCTCCCTTGCTCCTAACTAACTCTATGGCTGTTTTATACCTCTGAATCAGTTCCTCACTCCTGACTCGACCAACATCATTTCCTCCCACGCTAATGCAAATAATGGGATTGTTCCCATTACCAGCCATAATATCATTCATGTTGTTTATAATATCACCAATGCCAGCTCCGGGATAGCAAACCCTTAACCTGTTCCCCCTATCTCCAGCACAAAACGTTCTATCCAAATACCTTATCTGGGAATCTCCCACAACTAATGTTTGCTTAGGTACTTCCTTTACTTTCTGAGGGGCCTGCGCTTCCTTTCTCTTCGTTGCTTTCCCTTTTGCGCGATCCACAGTCTCTCCACAGCACTCGTCCTCCAAAACGTCAAATGAATTTGAAGTTGCTATGGCGTTTGAAGGCGGCTTTATCAAAGTCTTCTTAAGGCCCCTGTCTTTCGCAACTCTCCAAGACGAGGTCCCTTTACTGCTGGTCTCCTCCTTCGTTACTTCTCGTTGTTTTTTAAGCTGACGCACCTCCTCCCGCAGAGAGTCCAACTCTGTCCTCAGGGCTCTCACTAGAGTCACCAGGAGTTAAACAAAGAGTTAGTATAAATGAAATCAAGTCAGAGTGGGAAAATGTTGTAAGTGGAGTGCCTCAAGGCTCTGTCCTGGGACCTTTGTTGTTTATAATATATATAAATGATTTAGATTCAGGTTTGAGTAGCAACATTTGCAAATTTGCCGATGATACGAAAATCGGTAGGGAAATTAATTCGGAGGAGGACTCACTATCACTTGTTGTTGATCTAGATAGGGTTTTGAAATGGTCGAAGGATTGGCAGATGCAGTTTAATGCTGTTAAATGTGAAGTTCTGAGGTTAGGTAATGCTGATAGAGTTACAAGATAGGAGCTAGATGGTGTTGAGATTGCGAAGTCGAATTGCGAAAGGGATCTGGGAGTTATGATTAGTAAGAATTTAAAACAAAAGGATCAATGCATATATGTTCGTAATAAGGCAAATCGGTCACTTGGATTTATTAATCGCAGCGTTAGTAACAAGATACCTGGTGTGGTTCTCAAGCTATATCTTGCTCTAGTTAGGCCCCATTTAGATTATGCAGTTCAGTTTTGGTCGCCATATTATAGAATGGATATAAATTCACTTGAACCTTTCCAGCGTAGGATGGCTAAGTTAATTCCCCAAATTAGAAATCTTTCATATGACGAAAGATTAACAAAGCTTAAGTTGCATTCACTGGAAAGGCGAAGAGTTAGGGGTGACATGATAGAGGTTTACAAGTGGGTGAATGGACATAACAAAGGGAGAATTAATAGGGTATTAAAAGTATCAACACAAGACAGAACACGAAACAATGGGTATAAATTGGATAAGTTTAGATTTAGGAAAGACTTGGGTAAACACTGGTTCAGTAACAGGGTTGTTGACATAAATTAATAATTGAGTCGCAACATGGTTTTATAAATGGCCGTTCATGTTTAACAAATTTGTTATCTTTTTATTCTAGCATTGTTGAGGCAGTTGATAGTGGTAAGGATTGCGATGTTGTATACCTTGACTTTAGCAAAGCTTTTGATACAGTGCCACATGAAAGACTGATTAAAAAGATAGAGTCTCATGGTATTGGGGGTGCTATATTAAGCTGGATTAGGGCATGGCTATACCAAAGGAAACAGAGAGTTAGTATAAATGGAATCAAGTCAGAGTGGGAAAATGTTGTAAGTGGAGTGCCTCAAGGCTCTGTCCTGGGACCTCTGTTGTTTATAACATATATAAATGATTTAGATTCAGGTTTGAGTAGCAACATTTGCAAATTTGCCGATGATACGAAAATCGGTAGGGAAATTAATTCGGAGGAGGACTCACTATCACTTCAAGTTGATCTAGATAGGGTTTTGAAATGGTCAAAGGATTGGCAGATGCAGTTTAATGCTGATAAATGTAAAGTTCTGAGGTTAGGTAATGATGATAGAGTTACAAGATACGAGCTAGATGGTGTTGTGATTGCGAAGTCGGATTGCGAAAGGGATCTGGGAGTTATGATTAGTAAGAATTTAAAACAAAAGGATCAATGCATAAATGTTCGTAATAAGGCAAATCGGACACTTGGATTTATTAATCGCAGCGTTAGTAACAAGATACCTGGTGTGGTTCTCAAGCTATATCTTGCTCTAGTTAGGCCCCATTTAGATTATGCAGTTCAGTTTTGGTCGCCATATTATAGAATGGATATAAATTCACTTGAACGTTTCCAGCGTAGGATGGCTAAGTTAATTCCCCAAATTAGAAATCTTTCATATGACGAAAGATTAACAAAGCTTAAGTTGCATTCACTGGAAAGGCGAAGAGTTAGGGGTGACATGATAGAGGTTTACAAGTGGGTGAATGGACATAACAAAGGGAGAATTAATAGGGTATTAAAAGTATCAACACAAGACAGAACACGAAACAATGGGTATAAATTGGATAAGTTTAGATTTAGGAAAGACTTGGGTAAACACTGGTTCAGTAACAGGGTTGTTGACATAAATTAATAATTGAGTCGCAACATGGTTTTATAAATGGCCGTTCATGTTTAACAAATTTGTTATCTTTTTATTCTAGCATTGTTGAGGCAGTTGATAGTGGTAAGGATTGCGATGTTGTATACCTTGACTTTAGCAAAGCTTTTGATACAGTGCCACATGAAAGACTGATTAAAAAGATAGAGTCTCATGGTATTGGGGGTGCTATATTAAGCTGGATTAGGGCATGGCTATACCAAAGGAAACAGAGAGTTAGTATAAATGGAATCAAGTCAGAGTGGGAAAATGTTGTAAGTGGAGTGCCTCAAGGCTCTGTCCTGGGACCTCTGTTGTTTATAATATATATAAATGATTTAGATTCAGGTTTGAGTAGCAACATTTGCAAATTTGCCGATGATACGAAAATCGGTAGGGAAATTAATTCGGAGGAGGACTCACTATCACTTCAAGTTGATCTAGATAGGGTTTTGAAATGGTCAAAGGATTGGCAGATGCAGTTTAATGCTGATAAATGTAAAGTTCTGAGGTTAGGTAATGATGATAGAGTTACAAGATACGAGC
The DNA here is from genome assembly GCF_040958095.1 of Procambarus clarkii. Lineage (NCBI taxonomy): Eukaryota > Metazoa > Arthropoda > Malacostraca > Decapoda > Cambaridae > Procambarus > Procambarus clarkii. The sequence continues at coordinate 21,378,325 of NC_091157.1, read as the reverse complement.
TAGATGGTGTTGTGATTGCGAAGTCGGATTGCGAAGGGGATCTGGGAGTTATGATTAGTAAGAATTTAAAACAAAAGGATCAATGCATAAATGTTCGTAATAAGGCAAATCGGACACTTGGATTTATTAATCGCAGCGTTAGTAACAAGACACCTGGTGTGGTTCTCAAGCTATATCTTGCTCTAGTTAGGCCCCATTTAGATTATGCAGTCCAGTTTTGGTCGCCATATTATAGAATGGATATAAATTCACTTGAACGTGTCCAGCGTAGGATGACTAAGTTAATTCCCCAAATTAGAAATCTTTCATATGAAGAAAGATTAACAAAGCTTAAGTTGCATTCACTGGAAAGGCGAAGAGTTAGGGGTGACATGATAGAGGTTTACAAGTGGATGAATGGACATAACCGGGGGGATATTAATAGGGTATTAAAAGTATCAACACAGGACAGAACACGAAACAATGGATATAAATTGGATAAGTTTAGATTTAGGAAAGACTTGGGTAAATACTGGTTCAGTAACAGGGTTGTTGATTTGTGGAACCAATTGCCGCGTAACATTGTGGAGGTGGGGTCCCTCGATTGTTTCAAGCACGGGTTGGACAAGTATATGAGTGGGATTGGGTGGTTATAGAATAGGAGCTGCCTCGTATGGGCCAATAGGCCTTCTGCAGTTACCTTTGTTCTTATGTTCTTATTTGTGGAACCAATTACCGCGTAACGTGCTGGAGGTGGGGTCCCTCGATTGTTTCAAGCGCGGGTTGGACAAGTATATGAGTGGGATTGGGTGGTTATAAATAGGAGCTGCCTCGTATGGGCCAATAGGCCTTCTGCAGTTGCCTTTGTTCTTATGTTCTTTTTATTTCGATGTCATTAATTTGTGTTTCCCTGTTAGTTAACACTAAATCTAAAATGTTATTTTCCCGTGTTGGTTCCTTAATGTGTTGCGTAAGAAAGCAATCGTCAATTAATTCTAGAAAATCTTCTGCTTCAATATTCCCTGTTTTGTTCAACCAGTTTATTCCACTAAAATTAAAGTCACCTATGACGTAAATACTGTTAGATCTAGATGCTCTAGATATTTCATCCCATAGATGCTTTGCTTCCATTCTGTCTAAATTTGGTGGCCTATATATAACTCCTATTATAATATTATTTGCTTTTTCGTTTAATTCTATCCAAATAGTTTCTGTGTGTGGCTCAGTTTTGATTCCCTCTTTGAGACTACATTTCAAATTGCCCCTAACATATATGGCTACTCCAACTCGTCGTCTAATATATCTATCTGTGTGAAATAGTTTAAATCCATTTATTTGATATTCAGCTAATAGTTCTCTATTTTCTACATTCATCCACTTTTCAGTAAGTGCAATAATATCTATTTTTTCTGTGCAGACAAGAGTATTTAATTCGTTAATTTTATTTCTTAGACTTCTACTGTTAGTGTAATATACCCTAAGTGAATTGTTATTTTGAGGCACTTTTCTTTCCTTGATCATTTTGCCAATTGCTTTCTCCAACAAACACATACTTTTATTACCTCCTTCCTCCAAATCAATTCCCATACCTCTATCTACTAACAGTTTATACCCAAACAAACACCTCTAACCACTTCTTCCAACGAGTTCGCAACAGCAACAACCCCCGCTCTCGATAGATGCACCCCATCACGAGCATACATTTCATTTCTTCCATAGAAGTGTTCCTAGTTGTCTATGAAAGATATTGCCTTTGATTTGCAATATCTTTCCAAGCGGCAATTGGCACCAATTGCCCTCGACATCCATTCATTTTCCACTCCCTTTCTTGGAAGAATGCCACATATGATCGGGATTCCTCCCTTGCTCCTAACTAATTCAATAGCTGTCCTGAATCTCTGTATTAGTTCTTCACTCCTAACTCGTCCAACATCATTACCCCCTGCACTAATACAAATAATGGGTTTGTTTCCATTTCCTGTCATAATATCATTCATGTTTCCAACAATATCACCAATTGCAGCTCCCGGATAGCAAACCCTTAATCTGTTCTCCCTATCTCTGTCACAAAACGTTCTGTCTAAATACCTCACTTGGGAATCTCCCACAACCAAAATTCGCTTCGATTCTCACTTATCCTTTCAAGCAGTTTGAGGGACCTGCGCTTCAATGCTCCTCGTTACTTTGTCAGTGCCTCCTCGTTGAACAACAGGTTCACCACAGCACTCGTCCTCTAATACGTCAAATGCGTTAAAAGTCCTTAGGTGTAGGCTATTAGTTGTCGGTTTTGCCAAGGTCTTCTTAAGACCCCTGTCTTTCACAACTTGCTAAGACAAGGTCTTCTTAATACTGGTCCTGTCAGTCCTTCTTAATGAGGTCCCGTCAACACTGGCCTCCTCCTTCGTATTCTCCCGAAGTTTCAGCCGTCGTACCTCCTCCCGCAGGGAATCCATCTGTGCTCTCAGAGCTCCAACCAGACTCACCAAATCCTTCACTAATCCTTCCATTATTGCAATAATAATGTTACTAGAAGCGGGGCTCCAGCTAACACAACCTCTCACTGTGACTGCCAAGAAGAATATCTCCTTTGTTATGTTCATTCATCCACTTGTAAACCTCTATCATGTCACCCCTAACTCTTCGCCTTTCCAGTGAATGCAATTTAAGCTTTATTAATCTTTCTTCATATGAAAGATTTCTAATTTGGGGAATTAACTTAGTCATCCTACGCTGGACACGTTCAAGTGAACTTATATCCATTCTATAGTACGGACCAAAACTGAACTGCATAATATAAATGGGGCCTAACCAGAGCAAGATATAGGTGAAGAACCACACCAGATGTCTTGTTACAAACATAATGACCCAGAGTAGTGCACTGGGATTAATAAATCCCAGTGTCCTATTTGCCCTATTACGAACATTCATGCATTGATCCTTTTGTTTTAAATTTTTATCATAACTCCCAGATCCCTTTCGCAATTTGACTTCGCAATCTCAACACCATCTAGCTCGTATCTTGTAACTCTATCATCATTACCTAGCCTCAAAACTTTACATTTATCAGCATTAAACTGCATCTGCCAATCCTATGACCATTTCAAAACCCTATTTAGATAAAATTGAAGTGATAGTGAGTCTTCTTCCGTGTTAATTTCCCTGCCGATTTTTGTATCATCGGCAAATTTGCAAATGTTGCTACTCAAACCTGAATCTAAATCATTGATTCGTGGAGTAAACCAGGAAATCACAGCCCCCAGCACAACACTCCCGTAAAAATGTGGGGAACCCACAACCAGCATCCCAGCAACACCAGAAGGGAGGGCAACGCCACCAACCCCCTCTGCATAGAACCCTTCCCCCTCACCCTTCCTGCCCCCACCCAAATGCTCACCCAACCCTCCATCCCCCCCACCCCATTCTGACCCTGTCACCCCATCCCCATTCCCACCATGTCCCCCCCTCCCAACTTTCTCCCAGTCCCACCTTTCCCCGTGTCTCCCTCATCCCATACCCTCCATATCCCTCCTCCCCTCTCACCCTGTTTCCTCCATGTCCCCCATATCTCGTTAACCCACACCCTATCTGTCCCCCTTCCTCCCCTTGAACCCCCACCCCCACCCTAAAATCCCCTGAAACCCTGCAACCGCCTCACAGATCGTCTCACCCAGGGAACACCTTTCCCCAACAGCAGAATGCTCGCCAAGAAGGGGACAAGAAAATGAACAGAAGAAAGTGAGCTTCAAGGCAATGTACACTAACACAGATGGGATAACAATTAAAACAAGTGAACTCGGAGAATGGGCACCAGAAGAAAACCCAGATATAATAGCACTCAGAGAAACAAAGCTAACGAAAACCATAACAAACGACGTGTTTCCACAGGACTACTATGTAGTGAGGAAAGAGAGAGAAGGGAGAGGAGGTGGTGTAGCTCTGCTGATAAGAAAAGGTCGGAGTTTTGAAAAGATGGTAAATCAGAACTGTGAAGGTTTCAGTGACTACATATCAGGCACCATAGCAACGGGAGGACAGAAAATTATAGTAGTAGTCATATATAACCCCCCACCGAACGACAGAAAACCCAGACAGGAATATGACAGAAACAACTTGACCACCATCAATATAATAGAGAGAGCAGCTTCTGTGACAAGCAGGAACGGATCCAGACTACTAATCATAGGAGACTTCAACTATGGGAAGATAGATTGGGAGAACAGAGACCCACATGGAGGACCGGACGCATGGAGAGCTAAACTGCTGGATGTGGCAACAAGAAACTTTCTAAGTCAACACATCAAGGGACCGATAAGAATGAGAGTAGAGGATAAACCAGCCTTGCTTCACCTGATATTTACCCTAAATGATTCGGATATAAGGGAAGTTAAGTTGGAAGCCCCCTTGGGAATGAGTGATCACAGGTGATTGATCTTTGAGTACCTGGTAGAGCTAGAAATTATATCCCCCACAAAAGAACTGGGAAATAAAGGGCTGGCGTACCAAAAGGGAAATTACGATGAGATGAGAAAATTCTTAAGGGATATACCATGGGACACAGAACTCAGAACTAGGTCTGTACAAGACATTATGGACTATGTCACCCCAAAGTGTCAAGAGGCAGTAAATAGGTTTATCTCGGCCCGACAGGAAAAAAAACGAGAAAAACGAGCAAAAGAAAAATCCGCAGTTTAATAAGGCATGTTTAGTAAAACCATGCTTTTTAAAAAAAAACGGCACCATCAGTTACACGTAAGAGCAACACACGTTATACTTAATATGATACGATTCCATTTCATTGTTTCCGATTGCATAGATAAATAGAATTGTCATAATTTCCAGTTACTTTCATTTTGATTTAATTATTTTGTGTGACTGCATTGGAATTGAGCTGCGTTGTTTATCATACCGTTCATTTCATGAGTATAGATCATTTTTTTTCAGTGTTTTTCATTTTGTTTTTTTAACTGTTCTTCCTGTTTTTCAGTGATGGGAGCATCATTTGATGTTCCCATCACTGTATCAATAGATACAATTGTATCAATAGATACAGCGACAGCAGAACGCTCGACATCAGCGGGGCCTTACACATCAAAAAGTCAACACCAGCAATCAACACCCAATCAACGCATAATTACATTCTAGCCATTTCAAGACCCCAAACCAACACAGAAACGAGATGAAAAAATATGCAATTAACCCATTGATTCGTGTTCTGACTACGTAATATTATCTTTTCTCATTGATTTACCCATTGGTTTGTGTTCTATCACCTCACCCAAAAACATTTATGTAAAATCACCTCACCCAAAAACAAATACAAGCATGAAACGGAGTACATAAAATTTGTCTCAGAAAATGTGAGAGGTCTCTTCCGAAAAACTTCTAGGCGTCAGGCTATGGATAAAAATGTGAAAATAAACTTTGGAGAGTTAATTTTTCAATTACCGTCGACAGTGAAGAAAAACGTAAGAAATATTGAGAAGATTCGTGTTAGAATCATTAATCTTACCCTTTCGGTCGTATTCAACAGCATATGTTTACAAGAAGGTCTGCTACCAAAATATCTATATAAATATTCGTTGGTTCAAAATCGCTAATATCCGAAAGTTCTTCACCGATTGCTTTGAAGCTTTCACACAACGTTCCATTCGCATCCGAGCGGGTTTTTATATACATACTATATAGATGACACGTCTTTGACTGGAAAAACATGTTTTTTTTTAAAAAGCGTATTTTTCATTTGAGGGAAATCTTCGAAACCTCTTTACCGATTGTGTTGAAATTTTGACACAACGCTGCATTCGAATAGGCGCTTGTTTTTACATGCCTACTATATACATGCCTCACCTGTGAGAGGAAAAACATGCATTTTTTAAAAAACAGCACCATCTGTTGGAAGTAAGAGCAACACACGCTGTAATCTCCGAAAGGTCTTCACCAAATGCATTGAAATTTTGACACAATGTTCCATTCAAATACGCGCGTGTTTGTATATACCTACTATATAGATGCCACACCTGTGACAAATAAAAACATGCTTTTTTTAACAACAGCGCCATCTGTTGCACATAAGAGCAACGCATGCTATACTAAATTTATTACAATACCATTTCAAAGTTTCTGATTTCATTGATAAATTGAATTTTTATAGATTTCGATTTAGTTTAATTTTGATTTAACTATTTTGTGTCAAACTGAGCTGTGTTGTTTACAATACCGTTCATTTCGTGAGCATAGTTTATTTTTTTCATTTTCATTGTTTGTATTTCGTTTTTTTTAGCTGTTTTCTTATATTGTAGTGATGGGAACATGAGATCATTTGATGTTCCCAATTTCCAGATGGGAACATCAGATGATTTGGGAATGCATCGGACGAGTAATTGGAGAATGGTCGGGAGGACGAGGGGACGGGAGTTGGGTATGGTGGGGAGGACTAGGGGACAGAGGAGTGAGGAGGACGAGGGTACGGGGGTGAGGGAATATTAAGGAGGATGAAGGAGATGGGGAAGTGGGAGATTTTGTGGGAAATACGAGGGGACAGGGGAGTGGGGGATGGTGGGGAGGAGAAAAAGACGGGGGAGGGGGGGAATTGTGGGGAGGACGAGGGGACAGAGATTGGCGAAATGGTGTGGAGGACTGGGAGACAGGGGAAGGCTGCTGAGGTTCAGCAACGCATATGCGTTGCTGAGCCAAAGCAGCTCGTGGCCGGGTACAGCTAGTATTAATATAAATTAGTAGTAGGCATCCATCAATCCCATGGGGTTATGGAGTTGTGCCCTGGGTGTCTAGTTGTTCTATTCTAGTTGGATGCAGCGCCTGCTGTGGCTGTGAAGGCCAACCCGAGAATGACAGTCCCGACTGCAGTGAGCGCAAATAAACGCCGAACCGGGTGCGTCTGACAGTGGTCGAAACGTCCTCTGAAGTCTATTATCCTCTGCCTGCTTCTTCAGTTCATCCTCGATGAACTGAATAAATAAACAGATCACAAATTGCTACACTTGTAATGTAAATAGAATTAGTCATCAATAAGAAAATCTGAAAAAGAATTCTGAAATGCAAACATGTATAAATGCCAAGTAAAACAACTAAGCAGCACAACATTAAGCAAGGGTTGCTAGGAATATTACACGAGACAGACTCCCAGACATACCCTCATGTTGATGTGGCGTGTTTCAGTAGTGCAGCGTATACCAGGCAAGTGTAATATTGCTCTCATTATCATTAAAAAAGTACCAAAAAATGCTGCTTTCCCCTTGTGGTGTGAAATTTGCAGGATTAAACAATAAACCTATGAGAGATTCAAACAATTTACTGTAACCTCATATATAAAATTATATTTCCAGAAACAATACTTGCAATTACGCATTCTAATATAATAAAAAAATAAATGAATATGTTAATCTTCTAGCAAAGAAAATAATGGTGAATTAAACTATGTACATAATCCACACGACCGCTGTCACGCGTTGTAGCTGGAGGCAACAGCGAGGGAAGAGGAACACCGTTAGGATTCAACTCGTTCTCGCACTCTCGTATAGTCAATATTGACTTATTAAATACGTGCATATGTGACATACTAATTTATTGTGAATATTTTAGTTTACCTTGAAAAGCTTCCTAGAAAACACCGACCTTACCTAACCTTCTTAGTATGTTAAGATAAGCATCTTATTGCTTCGTAATTACAATTATTACTTAACCTATTATAGGTATAGGTTAAGTAATAATTGTAATTATGAAGCAATAAGACGCTTATCTTAACATACTAAGAAGGTTAGGTAAGGTCGGTGGTTTCTATGAAGTTTTTCAAGGTAAACTAAAATATTCACAATAAATTAGTGTGTCACATATGCACTTATTTAATAAGTCAATAGTGACTGTAAGAAAGTGCGAGAACGGGTTGTAGGATCCCAGGTGCATTAGAGTGTAGACTGTCTTTTTGGGCAACGAGCGGGTCTATATATATACGCCCACTGGTGATGTCACATCTGGTGACAATGTGACCGTTGACGAGAACCTGGTGAGATAACGAGCAGTTAGTGGTCGCTAACAGGTCACCGGCAAACACACTTTGCTGGGGCTCATGGGGCTGGTGGACGGTGATTGGGTGGAGGGTATCCAGACAGATGCCTGGCTGTCTGTCTAATCTTTTGCTGTCATAGAGATGGATTGTAGCTTGAAGGCGTTGAAGGTGGTAGGAAGAGGCAGCTTTCCATTGCTATGCAGAGGAATTATGTGATAAAATAAAAATAAATTATTAGTAATTAAATCAATTAAAAAACACTACTTCCTATTATTAATGTAAACGCATCTGGGGACTAGATCCCTGCCAGCTGGAAGAGGGGACTCTATCTTGAGGTTATCTTTAGATGATTTCGGGAAGCTGGGCATCTAAAAAATGAGCGAAGAGGACATGCTTAGTTGAGATCTCACGAATGTTTAACTTTTTCGTTATTATGCGAGTATTTAACAGTCATATTACTTCTCACCTTCTCCCAAGATAAGTTTCTTTCCAGTGATGTTATTTTTTCAGTACATGAGGTCACGTATATGTAAATTCATCATCGGCTATGAAATGTGTAAACTCCAAAATGCTGGTGAGAATCTTTAATATCACCTTTAATCCAAAGGTGATTATAGATCATTTCATTGATAATATGAGTAAATTTTACAGTGTAATTAGTTGGCAGGTAATTTTTTATATAAAAGTGAGTACATAACAGTCAAAGAAGAAAAGAGGCAAGTACCAAATGAAATAAAACATAAAAGCCAACAGGACACACAGAACAGAGTAACAATACGTGAAAAGAAACAGGATATATGTAACATGGAAACAAATAATGAAACATACACAAAAAATCCACAAAACACATACCCAAATACAACAGCACACCAATACAACCAGCCTCGGAAAACACAGACAGAGAGTCGTAAGCACATAACCACAAACAACCACACAGAACATACATAAAATTGACAGCGGCACCCATTAAGAACCACCACCACACAACATCCATAGAAAAAAAATTGACAGATAAAAAAATATTAAAGGAAATAACATAAAATGGGAAAAACAAGCCAGAAGGGCCATACACAAGGGCTAACAAACACAAACCGGAACACACACAGAAACCGGGAACAACCATCTCAACTACACACGCACACAATCACCCACCACAGCAGCACACAGCCAACTGCAAGCAAACACTGCAAAACATAGGCAGTAAAGGCTGCAATAACAAAGACATTAATAGTCATGATATTTCTCAAGGTAAAGCACTTTTGGATATTTCTGACAATATGAAGTCCAAAGCATCCACTTCTGAAGAGTCCCCGAATGACGTGGCCTCCTCATATTCGTTGGAACCAATAAATCAGGCAGACGCCCAGGTGGCCCCAGCTGTTCCTGGACAGAGGACGAAGAAGATGACGGAAGAGGCGGCAAAACCACCGTCGATGAAGCAGGAGACACCGAAGAAAAAGGCGGAGACTGCTGAGGCGGCAAAATCGCCGCCAACGGAATAGAGGTGAGGGCGCAGAACACACCAAGCAAGCCGCCTTCTTCAGGACCACTACTAGTCCACCACACTCACCAGCAGCCCATGCACGGGGAACCACCCCCACGTGTATCCGGAACCAACGGACACGAGGCACCCAAAAGAAGAGCTAAGGGCCCCACAACGGCCTCTGCCCCGACAACAGGAGTCACAGCAGGGTCCAAGCCAACCGCCGGAACAACACCATCCCCCGACACACCATACCCGCACTCAAACAGAGGAAGAGCCCACAGAAGTCGCAACATCACACTCCTCAACCTCACATTCCTCAGCTCACGCCCGAGGAGGCGACGCACTCCTATATATGTAAAAATGCTTCGGGATAGGCTGTTGGTCGTCAGAGCTGTCGCCACCAGCAGGGGGCACCGGAGAACCCTCAGCCTGCTGCCCCACGGCGTGTACAGCGCGTCCACGAAGCACAGCAGCCTCGACAACATGAAGCACCAGTCCTCACCCCACAGGGACACCAGAACCGGAGACAGGGAATGCTGGGCCGGTGCAGGTAAAGAGGTCCAGCGCAGGCGGAGGAGCGCTCACTGACACCAGAGCTGGCGAAGGAGAAGAAGACAGAAGAGGCCTGGGAGCCTGCTGGGGCGACGTGGCCTTCAGCGGCAATGGGGCCGACTGCTGGAGAGGGTCATCACACACTACCACCCCTGCACCAGCGCCACAACCTGCACACACGGGTACACCAGCCAAGGAACCAGGTAAGACCACCTGAGAAGCAGATAGTGAGGAAGCTTCCTCCACCACAACATCACAAGGTTGATAAATAAGTCTAGTGGCCAATGTCTTGGGGAAAAGCCTCTTCACGGAACAAATTCACCGGCGCAGCTGCAACTCCCACACATGCAGCCGCCTAGTGTCCCTCACCACCACATTGAAAACACGTCCTGGGCTGGCCTGCATAAAAAGCACGTATAGTATACCCATCAACGTAACCGAGGATGGGGCAGGAGACTTGAGACATAGGGCGAGAGTCCTGGTACCACATGAGACCCCATTCCACCTTCCGGAAGAGACAGAATTTAACCGTTGGGAAACCATGGCACCAAATTTCCCAGAGTACCTCCGTAGCAGGGTCTCCGTGAACTAGAAGGGAAAACTTTATAACGCCACATATGTCAGTGAACAACAGCGGTTGGAGATACAGACAGTACCCCCGTTGCTAGGGAGGGTAAACGAGCGCCCGTCATAATGGGCCACGAAGTCGTTAAACGCCTCTGGATAGTGGAACTTGACAAGTGCTCGGTGAGCCAACAGCTGGACACCAAACACATCCTCCACACGAAAACGGAACATATCTAGAAGAATGATCTCAACAGCAAAGTACGGTGCCCGCTCCATGAACTCAAGACCAATGGTCTCTGAAGGGTGAATAGGGGAAAGAGGGCTCCCCATCGCTCCAACTCCTAACAGCTGGAGGGCCTCACCCCCAGTGCAGAGTCCACCACAACTGGGTCAAGACTGAGGGAATCCTCACAGGGCCCACCCACACATGGTGACTACTGGCGGGCGACAAATGTGATTACTGATCATTTCATTGATAATATGAATGATGATATGAGTAGATTTTACAGTGTAATTCGTTTGCAGGTAAATTCAGTCGTCTAGAGGTTACAATTCTGAATCATCGCCTAGAGACGCTTGTTATGGACCCGAGTTCAGCATCGTAGCACGGAGCAGTGACAACAACGCCATCTGTGAGTCCGCTCCCGAAAACCCCTCCAAATGGACGACGCCATCTAGTGAGGACGGGATATACCGGCCACAGGTGCTGGATTCCCGTCTTAATCAGCTCATAACATAGCCTCTGCTGACCTCTGGTGAGGTGGCGCTTAGACAGCAACGCCATCTATGGAGTGGACGTTTGTGTCTAAGCCTGTAAGTGAGGTGCCCTAGAACGTCCCTAGTACTAATGACGTGTCTGATTACAGAGTCGACCTGGGACTGCTGTATCAGACGATGGGGCAGTCTACCCAAGGCAGCAAAAGTCTCTCCGCGAGTTTGCGCTGAAGAAGCTGTGAGTCACCCCCGGACGAACACTGTTGAGAGTGTTAGCCTGCCTGTGACGTGGCAGAGTCGAGGAAACGTCGTACCCAGGGCTGGCTGGTGGAGGAGACTAGCCACTGCGGTTCTGAGAGAGGAGAATGATCAGCGGAATCACACGAGGCTCCTGCCTAGGGCTCGCAACCCTAGTATCGGTCGTGGAGTGGCCTACACAGCGGAGCTGATTGGAACCTGCCAGCTACAGGCTGGATTGTGGTTGAAGGCCTCCACGACGGAGTACCCAGTGGAACTGTGATTTGGCTGGCCTGTGGCCAGGGTAGATTCGCCGAGAGGAGCCAAGAGGATTCATCGTGGGTCAGGAAGAAGAGAACCAGGGCTACTCATCGTGAGCACCGTGGAGCATCCTGTGTCTTCAGAGGAAGACGAATCTGTATATAATAAGTGTAGTTATAGCAACCCCGTGTGACTGTTTATATATTTATTTATGGTGATGGTGATTATATATATAAAGCAATGCATTTGTATCCCTTCCCCTTTAATTTAACTTGCGTTACGGAACACACCCCTTGAAAGCCACTACTAACTTGGGGCCGGATACCCAACCTCTAATAACATCAGAGAAGAACCCGGTTGCGACCCAATAGGGCCGTAACAACGCTAGACCACGTGATTGAATATTGTTCGATCCTTCTCACTAGAGACGGTAGACAATGTGACTGAATCTTGTCGGATCCTGCTCACTAGTGTCACTAGACCACGTGACTGAATCTTGTCTGATCCTGCTCACTTGAGTTGCCATAGACCTCATGACCAAATCGGGTCCGGCTTGGCTACCGAGAACTTCCACTACTATAACAGCTAAGCTGTAGTGTATTTTAAATAATAACAATAATAATTAGTAGATTTAAATAACATGAATTCACTTTAATTATTAAAATCAATCCTAGAAACTAATAGGTTAATTCATGTGTAGTTGAATTCATAAAACCTGCAAATTTGTGAAGGAGGTGTATCAGTGGGATAAAATTTAATCTATATAGTCCACTCTCTAAACAAATAATTAAATAGTAAAACATAATATAATTAATTAATTAAACAGATAAATAATAATAATTTAAAAATATATAAATAAAAATGTAAATGTTCATTTGTTCAAAATCGCTGAACTCCGAAAGTTCTTCATCGATTGCTTCAAAATTTTCACACAATGTTCCATTCACATCCGAGCGGGTTTATATATATACATATTATATTGATGTCATGTCTGTCAGAAAAAAACATGCTTTTTGAAAAACTGTGCTTTTTATTTGCTTTTCATGTGAGGGAAATCTTCGAAACCTCTTTACAGATTGAATTGAAATTTTGACACAACATTGCATTCAAATATTTGCGTGTTTTTATATACTTACTATATACGTGCCTCACCTGTTACCAGAAAAAAACATGTTTTTTTTTTTTTAAACAACGCCAACTGTTGAACGTAAGAGCAACACACACTCTAATTTCCGAAACGTCTTCACCAATTGCTTTGAAATTTTGACACAACGTTCCATTCGCATACACACGTGTTTTTATATGCCTACTATGTAGAAGCCACAATTGTGTTGGGTAATCACATGCTGTTTTTTAAAACAGCGCCATCTGTTGTACATAATAGCAAAACACACACGCTATAGTATATATGTTATGATTCCATTTAAATGTTTCCGATTGCATGGATGTTGTTGTTGTTGTTAAAGATTCGCTATCTGGAACAAAAAGTTCCAAGTAACACGAGCTATGGTGAGCCCGTAGATAGTTAAAAAATAAATTTGCATAGATTTCGATATATTTTCATTTTGATTTAGTTATTTTGTGACATTGTGTTGGAACTGAGCTGTGTTGTTTACCATACCGTTCATTTCCTAAGTATAAGAATAGAGGCCACACCTGTGACAGGTAAAAACATTTTTTTTAAGAAAGAGCACCATCTGTGATACGTAAAAGCAACACTCACTATACTAACCTTGCTACGATTCCATTTCAATGTTTCCAATTGCATTAACAAATTTAATTTTCATAGATTTCAATTTATTTTCAATTTGATTTAATTATTTTGCGCGACATTGCGTTGAAATTGAGCTGTGTTGTTTACCATACCGTTCATTTCGTGAGTATGGTTTATTTATTTATATTTTCATTGTTTTTCATTTTTTTCTTATATTTCAGTGATGGGAACATCAGATCATTTGATGTTCCCAATTTTCTGATGGGAACATCAGGTCATCTGGGAATGCATCGGACGAGAGGACGGGGAAGGGGGGAGGGAAATGGGGAAGCCGAAGGGAGAGGGGAGAGGAGAATGGTGGGGAGGATGATGGGACGCGAGTGGGGGATGGTGGAGAGGACGAAGTGACAGAGGAGGGGGGTAATGATGGGGAGGACAAGGGGATAGGAGAATTGAGGATGGTGGGGACGAGGGAAATGGAGAATGGTGGGGGAGGACAAAGGGACAGGGGATTGGCGGATAGTGGTGAGGACTAGGAGATGGGGGAGGGGGAATGGTAGGGAGGATGAGGGGACGGAGGAGTGGGAGATGGTGAGGAGGACGAGGGGATGGTGGGGAGGACAAAGGGACGGGGTAGGGGAGGAATGGTGGGGAGGACGAGGGGGACGGGGGAGCGGGGAATGGTTGGGAGGTCGAGGGGAGGGGGGAATGATGGGGAGAACTGGGAGACAGGGAAAGGTTGCTGTGGTTCAGCTACGTGCATGCGTGGCTGAGCCACAACCTGATGCCCTTGCCTGACGTCCCCCTTTGCTCATTCGGCCCACTGAGTAAAGGGCATTGTGGCGGTTGGCTACTATACATCTTCAAACTTCCACTCAACTACGACGTCAATTCGTGAGCAGAATCATGGAACTTGTAGTATTTCGTGAGAGGGAAACAGAGTGTATTGGGAAGGAATCGTGGAAAGTGGGTAAAAGTTCATAGGAGCGTTCAACGGACTCGTGCGTCTCTATTCCAGTGATTAGTCAGACACTCTGATCACCTGCTAAGTGATCTGTAGCAGTAGAGTGAAAGGGAAATTTGTGCCAGTGTTCAGGGGCAGTTTTCCCATAGAAATTCGAGGGAATTTCGTGAGAGAGAGACGCTAGGCGTGAACGTGCCATCTTGTACAAACACTGCTTCGCCGGTGGGGGTACGTAACCGCACCATGTGTTGTGGGGGAGGTTACAAAAACGCGCCGAGCCATGCGAGATGCCACCTCGCTGGGTAACACCTAGCCAGCCTCCGCCGCCTTGATGAGTGGGCAGCTACCTACAAGCTGGGTGCCTGGGATGGTAGGACAGTTGTGTGTAGGCGTGAATGAGCCGGCTGTGTAAATCAAGTAAGTACACTGTGTGATTTTTGGTGATTATTATCTCAGCCTGAATTCGAGGTCAGGTGTTCCGCTCCATTGTTTCCAAGCACCTGTTGAGGTGAGGAGAAGTGTGGGCACATGAGATTTTCACCTTTATTGACCTTCTTGTCAGTCCCAGAGGGATTTGCCTGGTGTGGGCAGGCGTACATGTGTGTGTGTGTGTGTGTGTGAGTACAGATGGGAAAAAAGTAATCATCTATTAGCCAAGGACTGTGTGGGCTGTCCTAGTGTTGTACATTCCACTCTGGTAGGATTTTAGGTAATTCATTCTAGGTGATTATCTTGTTCCATGTGGTGAAATCTTTGGCAGGAGAGGAAGTCCAGCTTCCGGTCATAAGTGCGTAGGTAAAGAGTGTCAGTTTGTAACACGGGGATTCCCTGGCATTTGATTATTGTGAAGTACTACCAGTGTGTTCCAAGGGGTTGTCATAGCCAGGGGGGTTGGTAATGGGGGACGAGCTCCCATGACCTATAAAATGCTCCTATACGGCATGCGTCTCAAATAGCCTCTGACAACCAAGTCCAACTCCTGGCCTGCACGGGTGGCTTAGTCTAAGTCCGGCGGAACTGCTTTTACCGACAGGAGAAGGGGCGAGGGCGTGCCTCTGGCGCCTTAAAACCAGCTGCTCCGGGTAGATGGGACTCGATAGCCTGGGAAGGCAGCCCATCTAGGGGAAGGAAAACCCTGATTTTAAACCTCCGCGGCATTGCGGCCATACCCTTTTTTGGGGGAAGGCTTCAGGAGTCAACCTCGAGGAAAAATCCGGAGTTGGAGCCCCTAAGGCAGTTCGTTGTTGACGTCGACCTCGTTCTGGCAGCTCCTGCGACGTTGCTGGAACCATGTGTATTGGCATTTGCCTTTCTATTGGATAATTTCAGCAACGTGGAGAGGGGGGACCTGCTGCATGGGTAACAGCTTCTCCTCCATATCTACCTACCCAGGCTTTGCGCCCTGGAGAGGACACTCCAGCTTCGTCTCACAGCGTCGAACCAACACGGGAAGCGACAGTCTACCGGTTTTAAGTCTTCTGCTCGATTGGCGAAGAGTATGACGCCAGGGGTTGCTTCCGACGGTTGGAGGGGTCATCGCGCCCCACTGGGCAGCTACCGCCCGCCTCAAGCTGGGCAAACCCCAGCCAAAAGGTGTTGCCTCGCCACGGTCCGTTAACCTCACTGGGTGCGTGGGGTTTAAGGTGAAAACCGACAAGCGGCCCGACAACTTTGCACCAAGCAATACCAAGCCAAAGAAGAAAATATCAACTGCCCTAAAGCTGGGCACATGGAACGTCAGGACACTGACACCAGGTTTCTCTGACGACCTGCAAGAAATCAATGATGCCCGAAAAACAGCAATCATCGATAGGGAGCTGAGCAAGCTGCAGATGGATATTGTTGCTCTCCAAGAGACCAGGCTCCCAGGATCAGGATCTGTGAGAGAGAGGACCTTCTCTTTCTTCTGGCAAGGAAAACCTCCAGATGAGACCAGAGAACATGGTGTGGGATTTGCCGTCAGGAATGCACTGTTGGGACACATTATGCCACCGATGGGGGAAACCGAACGAATTCTGTTTCTGCAACTGTACTCCCAAACAGGACCAGTCAATGTAATTAGTGCATATGCACCAACCCTGACTTCTCCAGCAGAGGCAAAGGAAAAATTCTACGATGACCTCAACAGAGTCATAGCGAGAATCCCTGTAAAGGAGCCACTGTTCATCCTCGGCGACTTCAACGCCAGAGCGGGTGCCGAGCACAACATTTGGCCCACTTGTCTGGGTCAATTCGGCACAGGAAGGATGAATGAGAACGGGCAACGTCTGCTAGAACTCTGCTGCCTTCATGGTCTTTGTGTCACCAACACGTTCTTCGGCACAAAGCCTCAACACCGAGTATCTTGGAGACACCCCAGATCCAAGCACTGGCACCAGCTTGACCTGATTCTTACCAGGCGTGCAAGTCTACCCAGCGTCAAGATTACGCGTAGCTACCAGAGTGCTGTCTGTGACACCGACCACTCCCTGGTATGTAGCAGGGTCAAGATGCAACCAAAGAAGATTCATTACTCGAAAAAGGCGGGCAGATCTCGCAGCGACACCACCAAGACCCGCAACCAGGACAAGGTGGAAGATTTTGCACACGTGCTCGAGGAAGCTCTCCCTGGCCCAGCTGGGGTCACTGCCTGTAAAAGATGGGAGCACTTCAGAGACGCTGTGTTCAACGCTGCCATTTCCACCTTTGGCAAGAAGACCAGCAGGTCGGCAGACTGGTTCGAGGCTCACTCGGAAGAGATGACACCTGTAATCGAAGAGAAGAGAAACGCCTTGGCAGCCTACAAAGCCTGCCCAAGTCAGCGCAACTTACAGATCCTTCGGGCCGTCCGCTGCAAAGTGCAGCAGAGCGCCAGGCGATGTGCCAACAACTATTGGCTCCAGCTCTGCTCCCAGATACAGACTGCAGCGGATACAGGCAATGTAAGGGGAATGTATGACGGCATCAAGCAGGCCCTCGGCCCAATCCAGAGGAAGACCGCTCCTCTGAAATCTGCCACTGGCGAGGTGATTCAGGACCAGACACTGCAGCTGAAGCGCTGGGTCGAGCACTACTCTGAGCTATACGCCAGGGACAATGTGGTCACCGAAGATGCCCTGAGCGCCATTGAGTGTCTGCCTGTGTTAATGGAGCTCGACAGCGAACCGACCCTGGAAGAACTCAGCGATGCCCTAGACTCCCTTGCTTCTGGTAAAGCTCCTGGCAAAGATGGCATTCCTGCTGAGACCTTGAAGTGCTGCAGAGGTGGCCTGCTCATGGAGCTGCATGAAATTCTCTGCCTCTGCTGGGAAGAGGGAGAGGTGCCACAGGACATGAGGGATGCCAACATCGTCACACTGTATAAGAATAAAGGTGACAGGGGCGACTGCAACAGCTACCGTGGAATCTCCCTCAGTATTGTCGGAAAGCTGTTTGCTCGAGTCGCGTTGAAGAGGCTCCAAGTACTTGCAGAGAGAGTCTATCCAGAATCACAATGCGGATTCAGAGCTGGCAGGTCCACCATCGACATGGACTTTTCCCTCAGACAACTGCAGGAGAAATGCAGGGAACAGAAGCAGCCACTCTTTGTAGCCTTCATAGATCTGACGAAGGCCTTCGACCTCGTCAGCAGGGATGGCCTGTTCAAGATCCTCCCGAAGATCGGATGCCCACCCAGGCTCCTCAGCATCATCAGATCTTTCCATGAGAACATGAGGGGCACCGTTGTCTTTGATGGCCTAACATCAGACGCCTTTTACATCCGAAGTGGAGTAAAGCAGGGCTGCGTACTGGCTCCAACCCTATTCGGGATTTTCTTCGCAGTTATGCTGCGGCACGCCTTCAGATCTGTCACGGAAGGCATTTACCTCCGGACCAGGTCGGATGGAAAGCTCTTTAACCTCGCCAGGCTGAGAGCCAAGACAAAGGTTCGGCTGAGGTGTCTGCGTGACTTCCTCTTTGCCGACGACGCAGCAGTCACTGCCCACTCAGCTGAAGACCTCCAACGGCTCATAACCCGCTTCAGCGATGCCTCTCAGGCTTTCGGACTCACCATCAGTCTGAAGAAAACACAAGTCATGGGACAAGGAGTGGACTCCCCACCTGACATCGGCATCTCTGATTCCAAACTGGAAGTCGTTCACGACTTCGTGTACCTGGGCTCCACAATCTCTGACTCCCTCTCTCTTGATACGGAGCTAAACAAACGCATCGGTAAGGCATCTACCAACCCGTTCTCGCAAATTCGTAAAGTCAATATTGACTTATTACATAAGTGCATAGGTGACATACTAAACATAATAGATACCCTTAAAAAGCTTCATAGAAAACACCGACCTTACCTAACCTTGTTAGTATCTTAAGATAAGCATCTTATTGCTTTGTAATTACAATTGTTACTTAACCTATTATAGGTATAGGCTAAGTAATAATTGTAATTACGAAGCAATAAGATGCTTATCTTAAGATACTAACAAGGTTAGGTAAGGTCGGTGTTTTCTATGAAGCTTTTTAAGGGTATCTATTATGTTTAGTATATCACCTATGCACGTAGTTAATAAGTCAATATTGACTATACGAATTTGCGAGAACGGGTTGCATCTACTACCATGTCCAAACTGACAAAGAGAGTGTGGGCCAACAATAGGCTTACTGAGTATACTAAGATTCAGGTTTACAGAGCCTGTGTCCTGAGCACTCTCCTTTATGGCAGTGAGTCTTGGACACTCCGCGCCCGTCAGGAAAGACAGCTGAATGCCTACCACGTGCGCTGCCTTAGACACATCTTGGACATCACCTGGCAGGACAAGGTGACAAACAACAACGTCTTGGAGAGAGCAAGAATCACCAGCATGTACACAATGCTGAAACAGAGACGAATGCGCTGGCTCGGGCACGTTGTGCGAATGGGCGACGGCGGGATCCCCAAGGATCTCCTGTACGGAGAGCTGAGGCAGGGAAAGCGTCTAACAGGCAAGCCCCAGCTACGGTACAAAGACGTATGCAAAAGGGACCTGAAAGCCATGGACGTTGATCTTGCTATATGGGAGACACTGGCTGCAGACCGTTCAGCCTGGAGGCAGTCTGTTCAACGAGGTCTCTCCAAGTTCGAGGAGTCACTTACCAAGGAATCGGAGGCAAAGAGACAGAGAAGGAAAGCCGGTAGCCAGGAAGACAGACCAGAATCGGACTTCGTTTGTGCTCGGTCTGGGATGGACTGCCACTCTCGGATTGGCCTCATCAGTCACACCAGACGCTGCACCAGGACCGACAACTAGGGCGCAACTCCATAGTCTCCCGAGACTGAAGGATGCCTACTACTATTTCTTGTATTGTTTTTCCAAGGCTGTGATAAGTGTGATTAAATATATATGGTTGTGTAGTATATATATATATATATATATATATATATATATATATATATATATATATATGATTGTGTAGACTTGTTAAAGTAATTTTGGTAGATTTTGTGGTGAGTAACGAGGCTGTCTGAAGTGACAGCTGACGGCTATGTCGAATAACGAAATTCTCGGGAGTAATTATCGATCCGTGGGATCGCTAATCACTCACCCAAGTTGATTCAGGAATGTGAGATCTCCTTAGGGTTTCCCATTAACGTTTTGATAGCTAAAGGCTACAGGTGTCAACAGGGATATCTAAATAAATAAAAAAGGAAATGTTCGTTTGTTCAAAATCGCTAATTTCCGAAAATTCTCCTCTGATTGCTTTGAAATTTTCAGACAGCATTCAGCTTGGATCCAAACAGGATTTATATATACATACTATATAGATATCACGTCTGTGACAGGAAAAACTTTTTTTTTTAAACTATGTTTTTCATGTCGAAACCTCTTTATCGATTGCTTTGAAATTTTGACACAACGTTGCATTCGAATAGGCGCGTGTTTTTATATACCTACTATATACATGCCTCACCTGTGACAGGAAAAAACATGCATTTAAAAAAAAAAACAGCGCCATCTGTTGGACGTAAGAGCAACACACGCTGTAATCTCCGAAAATACTCCCCGATTGCTTTGAAAATTTGACACAACGTTCCATTATTATATTGGCATGTTTTTATATACCTTTTATATAGATGCAATACCTTTGACAGGTAAAAACAAGTTCTTTTTTTTTTAACCGCGCCATCTGTTGCATGTAAGAGCAATCATAAGCTGTACTAAATATGTTATGATTCCATTTCAATGTTTCCAATTGCATTGATAAATTGAATTTTCATAGATTTCGATTTATTTTCATTTTGATATAATAATTTTGTATGACATTGCATTGAAATTGAGTTCTGTTGTTTACAATACCGTTCATTTCATGAGTATAGTTTATTTGTTATTTGTTCATCGTTTTTCTTTTCGTTTTTTAACTGTTCTTATTTTTCAGTGAAATTGTTGGTAGAATTGAGCTGTGTCGATTGATCTGCGTTTGAATTGAAATATTTCGTTAGTATTTTGTTTTTTTGTTTTGAAAAGAAGAAAATGGACAATGCGTTTATTTCACAGCCGCAAATGTGCAACAAATAGCCATGAATCCTCCAGCTATAACGTTAACCGGTTTTCTTCGCATTATGTCGGAAAGACGCGTTTGCGAAAACAATGCTGTGTTCGGAAGCGGCTACATATTACATAAGGAATGCGAGTACAAAATCATTTGATAGGCAGGCTGTACACCGTGCATCCCAATCAAGATGAATGCTTCTTTCTTCACATGCTGTTGGTAAAAGTGCTCTGCCCAATGTCTTTCAAACGGCGTTACACATGCCACTTTCCATAGTGCATGTCAAACTTTGAATTTATTGCAGAACGACAAACACTGGGATGTTTGAATTAATGACGCGTCCAACACGTCACATCTAAATCAAATTCGTGCATCGTTTGCAGTCATATTGACTGCCTTCTCTCCATCTCCAACAGAGTTATGGGAGAAATAAAAATCGCACACGACTTCAGATATTGTCCGTCGAATTCGCAAGGAAAATTCAAATATGAACATGGATTTCACAGCAGAAATCTACAACGAAGCGTTGATATTGATTGAAGAAGTGTGCTTAGAAATCACGAACAAAGTTCCCATTAAACTGGGAATGCTTCACCGAATCGATCTGCTGCTACTTCGTTCGTTGTAGAATTGCCTCGTGAACAAAATTACAACATGGATGATCTGTTGTTGTATGTGCAGTCAAATATTCCTAAGCTAACGCTTGAGCAAAAAAGCATTTACAATCAAATATTTCAAACTGTCAATAATGGGATAGGAGAAACCTTGTTCTTAGATGCGCCAGTAGGAACTGGTAAAACCTTCCTAATTAGATTGATTCTGGCAGCAATTCAATCTCAAAATGGCATAACCTTAGCTCTTGCGTCGTCCGGAATAGCTGTGATATTGCTACCAGATGGAAGAACTGCTCATTCGGCTTTGAAATTGCGATTGAACATGCAATTCACTGAAACTCCCACGTGCAACATTTCCAAAGCATCCGGCATTGGAAAAGTATTGCAAAAATGCAAACTTATTGTTTGGGAAAAATGCACAATGGACTACAAAAAGTCGCTCGAGGCTCTTGATCAATCATTGCAAGATTTGCGTGGAAACATCAGACCATTTGAGAATGCATTAATATTGCTTGCAAGAGATTTAAGGCAAAAATTACCTGTAATTCCTCGATCGACACTAGCGGACGAAATAAATGCTTGCCTGAAATACTCTACTTTGTGGTACCACGTAAAGACGTTAAAATTAACTACAAATGTGCGTGTCCAGCAGCAAAACGATCCATCAGCTGAGATATTCTCACGTCAATTTCTGGAAATTTGGAACGGAATCGTGCCGGTTGATCTGACCTCTGGACGAATTTCATTGTCTCATAACTTCCGCAATTTAGTGACGTCAAAAGAAGAATTGGTTGAAAAAGTATTTCCTAATATTCAAAACGATTATGAGGATCACGATTGGCTGAGTGAACGAGCTATTCTTGAGGCCAAGAACAAAGATGTCTACGAACTTAGCAATATTATTCAGTCTAACATTCAAAGCGAGGCAGTCACATACAAGTACGTCGACATTGTTGTGGAAGCAGATGAAGCGGTTAATGATCCAACAGAATTTTTGAATTCACTCGATCTGCCAGGGATACCACCGCACGTACTGCAATTAAAAATTGGCGAGTCAATTATCATGTTGCGAGATATAAGCCAGACAAAGATTTGCAACGGCACGCGGCTTGCAGTAAAAAATAATGTGCAACGTCGTAGAAGCAACAATCTTGACAGGACCTTTCAAAGGTGAAGATGTCCTCATTCCTCTCATTACTATGATTCCAACGGGTATGCTATTTCAATTTAAGAGATTATAATTTCCAATTCAATTGGCGTTTGCAGTTACCATCAACAAAGCTCAGGGCCAATCTCTAGACATGTGCAGTTTATATCAAGACATGGATTACTTCTCACATGGACAATTATATGTTGCGTGTTCTAGAGTTGGCAAACCAGACAATCTCTATATCTCCACAGACAATGGAACAACAAAAAGTATGGTATACCCACAAGTATTGTGAAATTAAACATATCAGATATATGCACTTTCTCTTTTCTTTATTTTCCATTTAACCAGACTGAGCCACAGCAACGCGTGGCGGGTACAGCTAGTAATTATATATAATCGTAGTGCCACGAAGTCTTGTGTGTTATTAGTGTGGTTGCAGCAAGTGGTTTTTGCAACAGGACAATAAAGTTTTGGGCCGTGTTCTAATGTATTGAAATTAGAGCACTGTTGTATATGTTATTTGCAAGGGGATATATTGTTGGGCCGTGTTGCTGCTAGTTTTGATCAATCACCGTGTGTGTTATTGCAGTCAGTAAATTGTATGGGCCGTGTTCTAGTGGGCTAGAGCACTGAGAGTTATTTACTGGTGTTCCGTAGTAATTGTAAATTGCAACCGGATTATATAATATATCCCTGAGCGGGCCGTGATTTATTATTGTCGTGAGTGAACTCGGCATAGAGACGAGTACTTGGAGTTATATTTCCATTGTATCGGGTGGACATCGAAGTCCAGTATTCAGTGAGGTGATTGCAAGTCCATTAATGTAACGTAACCAAAGGAAATCCCATTGCTTGCAGGGAAATTGTTCCTTAACAATTTGAGTAACGTAAGATGCGTTTGAGTTAATTATTTTCCTATAGAACAGCTGTGTTAGTCTCTCAAGGAGCCTAGCCAAAGCCAGACAAGAATTGTAGAATTGCAGGGGGAGGGCTGAATTTTAATCTTAACATTGTCTGTTGCAAATTATCGGTCAGTGAGACAGGTAATTAACAGGTTGCAGGAAGTCAAGGTAATTAACTTCGATCAGGACTGATCGACTCACACGAAGGCTCAATTGTTTCATTAACGTAACATCAGTTATTAATCTGTCAGTGGACAGGTAATTTGAATGACTCTTGGGAGAGTAAAGTCATTGTAAAGTAACGTAGAAGTGGTGATTAATTATCAGTTCGTGGGATCGTGTATTAGTCACCTGAATATGTCGAGGAATGGAAGGCCAAGACGGAATTCTTACCATTGATGTTAATTGCTGAGCTAGTGTGAAAAGCAACGTATTTGTATTAATTAATTATTGTTCTTCGGGATAGTAATTAATTGCTCGTGGGTAGTCAAGGGTGATTGCCGTTCTCTTAGCACTTTGGACATTGTGATCTTAGTACACTACGATAGTTTACCGATAACGTAACTCGCACTGGGATTAATCAGCTGTCTGGAAGTACAGGGATTAATGGGGATTACTCAGTGAATGTTCAACGGGTAGAGTGTTTGTGTAATACCGAGTTACTAGTGACAGTTGTACAGTTTGATTTGTCTGTGGGAGACAAGATTAAGATAACGTAAGTGATACTTTGATATTAACATAAATCAATTAGGTACTAATTGTTGATCGTCCGAGGGACGAAGTGTTAATGTAAGAATTTAATTGATGAGGGTCGCTCGAGTTGCCAGTAACCCCATTAGTCATTGTCATGTCATTGATAGGTTACTAGATTGATAGCTTGCAACCCTATTGCAGGAGTTGGTTGCAAGAAATCCAAAATCCAATAGATTCACATTCCATACGTTTAAAAATAGATTATAATAATATAAGGAAGCATCAGCATAGCTGTGCTAGAAACTGAAGCTTGGGCCGGAACGCATCTAAGTCACGTGGACCCGGTTCCTTGACTCATCGACAATGGATTTATGCATCACCTCTCTGGATGGTACCAAGTACACCTCTCTGAATGGTACCAAGCACGTCTCTCTGGATGGTACCAAGCACGTCTCTCTGGATGGTACCAAGCACACCTCACTGAATGGTACCAAGCACGTCTCTCTGGATGGTACCAAGCACATCTCTCTGAATAGTACCAAGCACGTCTCTCTGGATGGTACCAAGCACGTCTCTCTGGATGGTACCAAGCACGTCTCTCTGGATGGTACCAAGCACGTCTCTCTGGATGGTACCAAGCACGTCTCTCTGGATGGTACCAAGCACGTCTCTCTGGATGGTACCAAGCACGTCTCTCTGGATGGTACCAAGCACGTCTCTCTGAATGGTACCAAGCACGTCTCTCTGGATGGTACCAAGCACGTCTCTCTGGATTGTACCAAGCACACCTCTCTGGATGGTACCAAGCACGTCTCTCTGAATAGTACCAAGCACGTCTCTCTGGATGGTACCAAGCACGTCTCTCTGGATGGTACCAAGCACGTCTCTCTGGATGGTACCAAGCACACCTCTCTGGATGGTACCAAGCACGTCTCTCTGGATGGTACCATACACGTCTCTCTGGATGGTACCAAGCACGTCTCTCTGGATGGTACCAAGCACGTCTCTCTGGATGGTACCAAGCACGTCTCTCTGGATGGTACCAAGCACGTCTCTCTGGATGGTACCAAGCACGTCTCTCTGGATGGTACCAAGCACGTCTCTCTGGATGGTACCATACACGTCTCTCTGGATGGTACCAAGCACGTCTCTCTGGATGGTACCAAGCACGTCTCTCTGGATGGTACCAAGCACGTCTCTCTGGATGGTACCAAGCACGTCTCTCTGGATGGTACCAAGCACGTCTCTCTGGATGGTACCAAGCACGTCTCTCTGAATGGTACCAAGCACGTCTCTCTGGATGGTACCAAGCACGTCTCTCTGGATTGTACCAAGCACACCTCTCTGGATGGTACCAAGCACGTCTCTCTGAATAGTACCAAGCACGTCTCTCTGGATGGTACCAAGCACGTCTCTCTGGATGGTACCAAGCACGTCTCTCTGGATGGTACCAAGCACACCTCTCTGGATGGTACCAAGCACGTCTCTCTGGATGGTACCATACACGTCTCTCTGGATGGTACCAAGCACGTCTCTCTGGATGGTACCAAGCACGTCTCTCTGGATGGTACCAAGCACGTCTCTCTGGATGGTACCAAGCACGTCTCTCTGGATGGTACCAAGCACGTCTCTCTGGATGGTACCAAGCACGTCTCTCTGGATGGTACCAAGCACGTCTCTCTGGATGGTACCAAGCACGATCTTACTCGTAGTCTGGACTCTAGCCTGCCGATAATTTTTTTTACTTATTTATTAATTTATTGCCGACAGCTTTACATTGTAGCATTGTACACACAATTTATTGAATTAATAAATCACAAATAGGTATAATTTATTATCAGAAAAGCTTACCCCTCAGAGCTGGTCTTCAGACCTTGTAACCGCATCAGACTAATAAAATAAGAATGGCTACTCCCTATCACTAAGTCAGAAATGGAACAAGGTCCTTTCTTTATTGTTGACGAGGTCGATTAGCTGTGAATTCCACAGGATTCATGATTATATGTGAAAGAAACCAGCACCGCGTCACGTGTGTCCCAATTTACATTTTATTCACAATTTAGAGTGAATTCACAATATGTAGTGAATGCAGCCCTCAGGCTGGACGCAATAGATCTTAAACATACGTGAATAAGTTTGTTAATTTAATATTAATGATGAGGTAACGGTCATATTTATCTTTAATACTTAGAAAAATAAATCGTAATTCTCCATGTTTATACTAACATTTTTATTTTAGCAATAATTTAAGAATTATTCACAACAGACACATTGTTTTTGGTTTGAATTTAATTCAATAGACATTAATTAAATTTTATTCATCTTGGTGGAAAATTTCCCACGGTTGCATCTCCTCAGGAAGGTGACTAACTATTCGTGTCCCCCTTGTCAGCAACTGGCATCTGTTTTACACTACAGGCAATCTGAATTACAGTGGCTCTTCACTTTGTGGCCCCAATCCACATAGGTTATAAATGTATTTGCAGCAATGCAGAGGCTAACAGACACTGTCAGCATGACCAACTCTGCCAAAAATCACAGAGTGCTGGCACTCAAGGCACATTGAAGTTAATGACATCCTTATGAAGAGCACTATCACTCAGCATTACATCCAAAGTCAAAAGATTCTCCAACATGTGTCAGACTTGTCACATCCACGAAGTTATCTAGCATCTCTTCTTAAGAGCTTCCTTCTGTGCATTAAAACAGATGCAAGAGGGAATCAGGCCATTGCTGTTAGCAACACCAATTGATTCATCATTGCTAACGCTGCAAGAAGATTACTCACCCAGGAACAACCACCTTCCAAAAACCCAGTTAGCCTGGGTTAGACGTTTCTGTCGGTTGTGAAGATACATCACAATCATATATAGCAATTTTCCCAGAGCAGAAGGCTCGATTTTAATGATGTATTAAATTATGTCAGAAGAAACCCTATTTTCCAAATCCTTCATAGCTATCTCTATTCTGTATACATTCGTCCACTGTAGAAGTTGAAAGGTTTTTGCATTCAAGACACAATGACATAAAGAGAAACCTCTCCATAGCTCAGTGTCCAGCAGGGAAATAACCTCGTTTCCTTCTGGACCATAACCCTAACAGTCCTCACCGCCTCCTATGAGGCGGTGAGGACTGTTAGGGTTTCATTGCGTGTGGTATAATTTACTGTTATTTTTCTTCCTCTGTTTTCATTCTATCCAAGACCAAGTGCGCACCATTGGCTGAGAACGACCGCCGTTATACTAAAAAGTAACATTGGTCGCTCTCAACCAAGGGTGCCCACTGGGGATGGACTTATTCTCTTCTTTTCTACTGTCAGAATGTGCATCACCATTGGCCAATAAATCAGATATTTTGTCATCAAGAACACAACAACAATATGAGTCTGTAACCGGGGAGCGAGTCTCTTGTATGGCTTTCCTCCATGACGCCTCCATACTAAATAAGGAGAGTGGAGAATTTTTCCCCTGAGCAGAGCAGGTTACCAGAGGCATCTATTGACGGAGTGCTCAATATCTGTAGTCAAGCTCCGCCTCGGATATAATTGCCCAGATAATTTTATGTATAAAATTGTAAACTTTTTATAAGTCACATGATGTGAGGCATAGTAAAGAGGGTTACATATTAATGAAAGGTTATTAAAGTAACATTTAAAATAATGTTTATTATAAAGTCAGATTTATGTATTTGCCAGACGAGTGGAGGTAACCGAGTTAACTTCACGGATTGCCCGTGTGTAGCAAGCGCCAGCGGTAACTGGGTCTCCATCGACCTGGGCGATGTTCACAACATCACATCTGTCTCCGTCACCACCTCCTTTGGCAACCAATCCATCCTCCTCACGAATGCAACTATTCACGTATGTTTATTAGTTATTACCTATTTTCCTTTTCTTATGTGTCTTTTTCAGATCACTTTATCCACTTTTTCACAGTTGTGCCACTAACGCAAACACGTGCAGCTAAGAGGTCTGAGGCAGGGTCACTCGTGTGATGTGTTCGTCTGTGGTGTGTGTATAGCAGTGTGTTACTGATGGTTGGCAGGGTCACTCGTGTGATGTGCTCGTCTGTAGTGTGTGTATCAGTCTACTACTGATAGGTGGCAGGGTCACTCGTGTGGTGTGTTCGTCTGTGGTGTGTGTATAGCAGTGTGTTACTGATGGTTGGCAGGGTCACTCGTGTGATGTGCTCGTCTGTGGTGTGTGTATAGCAGTGTGTTACTGATGGTTGGCAGGGTCACTCGTGTGGTGTGTTCGTCTGTGGTGTGTTCATCTATGGTGTTTGACATAGACGTGTGCTTACAGATTGGATTACCATACAGATATGTTGTCAGGTGAGATTAACATACACTTGTGTTGACAGGTGGGATTAATATTCAGTTTAATTGATAAAGGGGTTTGACATAGTCGCGTTGACAGGTAGGCATGACATACAGTTGTGTTGACAGATGGGCTAGACATACAATGACAATGACAGGTGGGCTTGACATACAGTTTCATTGACAGGCGAGCTTGACATATAGTTACATTGACATGTGGGCTTGACGTGCAGTTGTGTTAACAGGTGGGCTTGACAAGCAGTTTTGTTGACAGGTGGGCTTGACATACTGTAGTGTTGACAAACCGGTTTGTTATATAGTTGAGCTGTGTGGGGGAGAATTTAGTTATCTAATGAAATTATAGTAAATGTTTCGAAGGACAAAAATTATTGTTAAAGATAAGGGAACCAGTAGCTAATAAATCTCCAATAATAAATCTATTTTTTATTTAATTACATGCATTTTATTTATTTAAATATGCATTTATTTAACTTAAAATAAATGCATATTTAAAGTAATTAATATATTTAGAGAAATTGTAATATTAATAATAATTCAGAACTAAATCTTTACACCGTAAAACGTGGGGTTAATTAATATGAAGTTAATGCACTTCATATAATAAGAAGTTAATGCACTTCTTAAAATAAATCAAACTATTTATATTGTTAAAGTATTATATCATGAAATAATAAATCAATAGAATAATTAAAGTTCTACTACTACGATAAAACTAAAACAGCTTAGCTGTTAGAGATGATAGTAGCAGTATTCAGCAACTAAGTCACAGTAAACTTGACTAATCTGATTACCACTAAGGACAGGTGATCACGCTGGAGAAATATCGTCTCTCTTGCCCATAAATCTAAGCTGAAAGGCGAATTACATACAATTTCTACTACAAACATTCAATTAATGCATTCTATATGAAAAAAATGGAAATGTTCGTTTGTTCAAAATCGCTAATCTCCCAAAGTTCTCCACAGATTGCTTTGAAATTTTCACACAACGTTCCCTTCGCATCCAAGCAGGTTTTTAAATACATACTATATAGATATCAAATCTGTGACTGGAAAACATGTATTTTTTTCTTTGAATACCTGTGTTTTTCATGTCAAGGAAATCTTCGAAACCTCTTTACCAATTGCTTTGAAATTTTGACACAACGCTGCATTTGAATAGGCGTGTGTTTTTATTGACCTACTATATACATGCCTCACTTGTGACCGGAAAAAATGTTTTTTTTTTAAACAGTGCCATCTGTTGGACGTAAGAATAACACACGCTGTAATATCCAAAAGTGCTTCACGGATTGCTTTGAAAATTTGACACAACGCTCCATAAAAATTTGCGCATGTTTTTATATACCTACTATATAGATGCAATATCTGTGACAGGTAAAACACGTTTTTTTTTAAACCGCGCCATCTGTTGCATGTAAGAGCAATCATAAGCTGTACTAAATATGTTATGATTCCATTTCAATGTTTCCAATTGCATTGATAAATTGAATTTTCATAGATTTTTATTTATTTTTATTTTTATTTAATTATTTTGTGTGAAATTGCATTGAAATTGAGCTGTGTTGTTTACCATACCGTTCATTTCGTGAGTATAGTTTATTTTATATTTTGTTCATTGTTTTTCATTTCGTTTTTTAATTGTTCTTATTTTTCAGTGAAATTGGCGATGGAATTGAGCTGTGTCGATTGATCTGCGTTTGAATTGAAATATTTCGTTAGTGTTTTTGTTTTGAAAACAAGAAAATGAACAACGCGTTTATTTAACAGCCGCAAATGTGCAACAAATAGTTCCACCGGCTACAACGTTAAGTGTTTTCTTCACGTTCTGTGAGAATGACGCGTTTGTGAAAACACTGCTGTATTCGGAAGTGGCTAAGTATTACATATGGAATGCAAGTAGAAAATCATTTGATAGGCAGACTGTACACTGTGCATCAAAATCAAGATGAATGCGTCTTTCTTCACATGCTGTTTTTAAAAGACCTCTGTAAAACGTATTTCAAACGGCGTTACAAATGGTACTTTCCGTAGTGCATGCCAAGCTCTGAAATTATTGCAGAACGACAGACACTGGTATGTATGGATTAATGACGCGTCCAACACGTCACGTCCAAATCAAATTCGTGCATTGTTTGCAATCATATTGACAGCCTGCTCTCCATCTCCAACAGAGTTATAGGGGAAATAAAAATCGCACACGGCTTCAGATATTGTCCATCGAATACGCAAGGAAAATTCAAATATGAACATAGATTTTACAGCAGAAATCTACAACGAAGCATTGATAATGATTGAAAATTTATGCTAAGAAATCACGAACAAAGCTCTCATTAAACTGGGAATGCGTCACCGAATCCATCTGCTGCTGCTTCGTTTGTTGTAAAATTGCGTCGTGAACAAAATTACAACACGGATGATCTGTTGTCGTATGTGCAGTCAAATATTCCTAAGCTAACGCTTGAGCGAAAAAGCATTTACGATCAAATAATTCAAACTGTCAATAAAGGGATAGGAGAAATCTTGTTCTTAGATGCGCCAGTAGGAACTGGTAAAACCTTAACAATTATATTGATTCTGGCAGCAACTCGATCCCAAAATGGCATAACCTTAGATCTTGCGTCGTCAGGAATAGTTACGATATTCGTCCACCTGTTGCTACCAGGTGGAAGAACTGCTCATTCGGCTTTGAAATTGCAATTGAACATGCAATTCATTAAAACTCCCTCGTGCAACCTTTCCAAAGCATCGTGCATGGGACAAGTATTGCAGAAATGCAAACTTATCGTTTTGGAAAAATGCACAATGGACTACAAAAAATCGCTCGAGGCTCTTGATCGATCATTGCAAGATCTGCGTGGAAACATCAGATCATTTGGGAATGCATCAGTATTGCTTGCAGGAGGTTTCAGGTAAACATTACCTGTAATTCCTCGATCGACACCAGCGGACGCTATAAATGCTTGCCTGAAATACTCTACTTTGTGGTACCACGTAAAGACGTTAAAATTAACTGTAAATTGTACTCACCTAAATGTGATTGCGGGGGTTGAGCTTTGGCTCTTTGGTCCCGCCTCTCAACTGTCAAGCAACTGGTGTACAGATTCCTGAGCCTACTGGGCTCTATCATATCTACATTTGAAACTGTGTATGGAGTCAGCCTCCTCCACATCACCTCCTAGTGCATTCCAATTATTAACTACTCTGACACTTAAAAAATTCTTTCTTACGTCTCTGTGACTCATCTGGGAACTAAGTTTCACCTGTGTCCCCTTGTTCGTGTCCCGCCCGTGCTGAAAAGTTTGTCTTTGTCCACCCTGTCAATTCCCCTGAGAATTTTGTAGGTGGTTATCATATCTCCCCTTACTCTTCTGCTTTTCCAGGGAAGTGGGGCTCAGCTCCTTTAGCCTTTCCTCGTAGCTCATTCCTGTCAGTTCCGGGACGAGCCTGGTGGCATACCGCTGAATCTTCTCTAACTTTGTCTTGTGTTTAACTAGGTATGGACTCCAGGCTGGAGCTGTATACTCCAGGATTGGTCTTACATAATTGGAATACAGGGTCCTGAACGATTCCGTACACAAGTTTCTAAAGGCAGATCTTATGTTGGCCAGTGTAGCATATGCTGCTGATGATATTCTTTTGATGTGGGCCTTTTGGGACAGGTTCGGTGTGATATCAACCCCCAGACCTTTTTCTCTATTTGACTATTGTAGGATTTCACCTCCCAGATGATACCTTGTGTTCCGCCTCCTGCTCCCTTCGCCAAATTTCATTACCTTACACTTTCTTGAGTTGAACATTAGCAGCCATTTTCTAGACCATTCCTCCAGTTTGTCCAGGTCATCCTGTAGTCTCTGGCTATCTTCATCCGTCTTGATTTTTCAGCTGTGCGTATCCTGCTGCAAAACGATCCATCAGCTGAGATATTCTCACATCAGTTGCTGGAAATTGGGAACGGAAACGTACCGGTTGATATGACTTTGGACGAATTTCATTGCCTCATAACTTCTGCAATTTAGTGATGTCAAAAGAAGAATTGGTTGAAAAAGTATTTCGCAATATTCAAACCGATTATAAGGATCACGATTGACTGAGTGAACGAGCTATTCTTGCGGCCAAGAACAAAGATGTCTACGAACTTAACAATATTATTCAGTCTAACATTCAAAGCGAGGCAGTCATATACAAGTCCGTCGACACTGTTGTGGAAGCAGATGAAGCGGTTAATGATCCAACAGGATTTTTGAATTCACTCGATCTGCCAGGGATACCACCGCACGTACTGCAATTAAAAATTGGCATGCCAATTATCATGTTGCAAGATATAAGCCAGACAAAGATTTGCAACGGCACGCGGCTTGCAGTAAAAAATAATGTGCAACGTCGTAGAAGCAACAATCTTGACAGGACCTTTCAAAGGTGAAGATGTCCTCATTCCTCTCATTACTATGATTCCAACGGGTATGCTATTTCAATTTAAGAGATTATAATTTCCAATTCACTTGATGTTTGCAACAACCATCAACAAAGCTCAGGGCTAATCTTTAGAATTGAACAGTTTATATCAAGACATGAATTACTTCTCACATGGACAATTATATGTTGCGTGTTCTAGAGTTGGCAAACCAGACAATCTCTATATCTCCTCAGACAATGGAACAACAAAAAGTATGGTATACCCACAAGCATTGAGAAATGAAACATGTCATATATAAGCAGTCTCCGTGGTGTAGTGGTAAGACACTCGCCTGGCGTTCCGCGAGCGCTATGTCATGGGTTCGTATCCTGGCCGGGGAGGATTTAATGGGCGCAATTCCTTAACTGTAGCCTCTGTTTAACTCAACAGTAAAATGTGTACTTGGATGAAAAAACGATTCTTCGCGGCAGGGGATCGTATTCCAGGGACCGTAGGATTAAGGACTTGCCCGAAACGCTACGCGTACTAGTGGCTGTACAAGAATGTAACAACTCTTGTATATATCTCAAAAAAAAAAAAAAAAAGAAAAAAAAAGCACTTTATCTTTTCTATATTTTACATTTAACCAGACTGAGCCACAGCAGCGCATGGCGGGTACAGCTAGTAAACCAATAAATATGGATAAGCCGGAAGAGTAGAACGTCCACTTATGTGGGTTATGTTTTAATCGCACGTCGTCGCGACAGACCACCTAACAGAATACATATATAATTGGCTAACTAAATAATTCTGAGTTTATTATGACTGTTCAACGTGGTGATCGTAAATGATGGAAGCTGTGGTATCGATTGGAAACTCCTCAGTTGTCGGATGCTATGGAAACAGCTCGATGAGGAACGCACAGCTCCAGGACACTATCAGTGCAGCTAATAATGGCGGCTGATCTCTCCCTCTTCCCCCTGCCTGACTCGCGCATGCGCAATAGATCATAATATTGAAACTCTGGAATTAATCTCTATATTTTGTCCAACATTCCGTGAGGATAAAGACAAGGTTCATCTTAAATTACACGATGTTAATTTGTCTTACTTGACAACAGATTGGTTCTCGCTACGCAAATAATTTAAATGTAATGGCGTTAAATGGGCAAATATGTTAGGAGTGGAAATTTAGTTCTTCATGTACTTATTGGAACAGCTGATCGTAACTGTATAAATTATTTCCAGCAAACGATCGTATATTTATTGATGGAAGATAAATCTGTTGTCAGCCAATAATTCATAATAAAGAAATGCTGAAGTAAAGTGAATTTAATTCGATTCACCTATATGTATAAACTATCCCTATAGCCATGTGGCTCACGCAACACCCCAGCCATTATTCTAGGGAGACATCGGGCGGTACTACGCCTTAATTAAATGAATTTAATTTCACTGCCCAACTGGTTAGTAGTGTTAGTAAATGATAAAGCCTAGTACAAGAATTGCCTCTTATCGTGCTAGGGGTTAGTTATTAAGTGTTGCGAAATTTCCAACAAGCTGACAGGTGTGTTTGATATACAGTTGTATTGACAAGTTAGCTTGACATAGAGTTATGTTGACAGGTGGGTTGACATACAGTTATGTCGACAGATGGTCTTGACATACAGTTGTGTTGACATGTGGGCTAGACATACTGTTACAATGACAGGTGGGCTTGAAATACAGTTACACTGACAGGTGAGCTTGACATACAGTTGTGTTGACAGGAGGGCTTGACAAACAGTTGTGTTGACATGCGAGCTTGACATACAGATGTGTTGACAAGCGAGCTTGACATACAGTTGAGTTGACAGGAGGGCTTGACAAACAGTTGTGTCGACATGGGAGTTTGACATACAGTTGTGTTGGCAAGTGATCTTGACATACAGTAGAGTTGACAGGTCGACTTGATATACAGATAAGCTGACCAGTGTGTTTGACATACAAATGACGTGACATGTGAGCTTGACATATTGTTGTGTTGACAGGTGGGCTTGACATGCAGTTGTGCTGACAGGTGGGCTTGACATGCTGTTGAGTTGACAGGTGGGCTTGACCTACAGTTGTGTTGACAGGTGGGCTTGACATATAGTTGTGCTGACAGGTAGACTTGACATACAGTTGTGTTGACAGGTGGGCTTGACATATAGTTGTGCTGACAGGTGGGCTTGACATGCAGTTGTGTTGACAGGTGGACTTGACATGCAGTTGTGCTGAAAGGTGTGCTTGACATGCAGTTGTGTTGACAGGTGTGCTTGACATACAGTTGTGTTGACAGGTGGGCTTGACATGCAGTTGTGTTGACAGGTGGGCTTGGCATGTAGTTGTGCTGACAGGTGGGCTTGACCTACAATTGTGTTGACAGGTGGGCTTGACATGCAGTAGAGCTGACATGTGGGCTTGACATGCAGTTGTGCTGAAAGGTGTGCTTGACATGCTGTTGTGTTGACAGGTGGGCTTGACATACAGTTGTGTTGACATGTGGGCTTGACATGCAGTTGTGCTGACAGGTGGGCTTGACATGCAGTAGAGCTGACAGGTGGGCTTGACATGCAGTTGTGCTGAAAGGTGTGCTTGACATGCTGTTGTGTTGACAGGTGGGCTTGACATGCAGTTGTGTTGACACGTGGGCTTGACATGCAGTTGTGCTGAGAGATGGGCTTGACATGCAGTTGTGCTGACAGGTGGGCTCGACATGCAGTAGAGCTGACAGGTGGGCTTGACATGCAGTTGTGCTGAAAGGTGTGCTTGACATACAGTAATGTTTACAGGTGGGCTTGACAAACGGCAAAAGTGACCCCATAGTGGCCAACCTGAGTGATACGCCGACGGAGTTCACCACACAGACCTTCAACGGTGAGTACCCTGGAGGGCACAGTACCAGTGTTGTTCACTACACCAGTGTGGGGCACTGTACCCTAGACCAGTGTTGTTCACTGCACCAGTGTGGGCACTGTACCCTTGACCAGTGTTGTTCACTACACCAGTGTGGGCACTGTACCCTAGACCAGTGTTGTTCACTACACCAGTGTGGGCACTGTACCCTAGACCAGTGTTGTTCACTACACCAGTGTGGGCACTGTACCCTAGACCAGTGTTGTTCACTACACCAGTGTGGGCACTGTACCCTAGACCAGTGTTGTTC
The DNA here is from genome assembly GCF_040958095.1 of Procambarus clarkii. NCBI lineage: Eukaryota > Metazoa > Arthropoda > Malacostraca > Decapoda > Cambaridae > Procambarus > Procambarus clarkii. The sequence goes on along the minus strand of NC_091157.1, from coordinate 21,342,052 downwards.
ACTACACCAGTGTGGGCACTGTACCCTAGACCAGTGTTGTTCACTGCACCAGTGTGGGCACTGTACCCTTGACCAGTGTTGTTCACTACACCAGTGTGGGCACTGTACCCTAGACCAGTGTTGTTCACTACACCAGTGTGGGCACTGTACCCTAGACCAGTGTTGTTCACTACACCAGTGTGGGCACTGTACCCTAGACCAGTGTTGTTCACTACACCAGTGTGGGCACTGTACCCTAGACCAGTGTTGTTCACTACACCAGTGTGGGCACTGTACCCTTGACCAGTGTTGTTCACTACACCAGTGTGGGCACTGTACGCTTGACCAGTGTTGTTCACTACACCAGTGTGGGCACTGTACGCTTGACCAGTGTTGTTCACTACACCAGTGTGGGCACTGTACGCTAGACCAGTGTTGTTCACTACACCAGTGTGGGGCACTTTACCTTTGACCAGTGTTGTTCACTACACTATTGTTGGTGTAACAGTCTAACCTGTTTTAGCAGCTTGTATAGTATTGTGGACATGAATATTCTTGGTTTTGGAGTTTCATTAAAGTTTCTACCTGAGTTTCCAGAAAGAGTTGTCCCAAGAGATTAGCGGGGGAGTGAGACAGGTACGATTGCTACAGTCTACCGGCGAGTTAATTCAACAGGTTTAGAGAAATTCAGTTTATAAAAGTAATTGTAAATAATAACGTCTTTGTTAAGTAACTATGTTAATTAAACATGAATTGGAACATAGAGGAAATCCTTAAGTTGACAAAAGGGACATATGTGAGGTCACGTGATGCTGAGTCATATATAGCAGTTAGGTCACGTGATGCTGAGTCATATATAGCAGATAGGAGGTCACGTGATGCTGAGTCATATATAGCAGATAGGTCACGTGATGCTGAGTCATATATAGCAGATAGGTCACGTGATGCTGAGTTTACTCCGCTCAGCAAAGTAGTACCTTGACCTGGAGACTGATTAGAAATTATGTCTGCTGTATGGTGGAACTGTGTGAAGTAAAAGTGGACTCAGTCACATAACCTACGAAGGAATTATAGTTAATGGTCAAATTCCAGGATGAGACTTTATGGTTGGACCACAGCTTAAGGGTTACTACAGTCCTTGGTGGAGGATACGATATATTGATGTTATTGATCAGGATGACCTTAAGTTGTGAGGAGAGCTTTATTGAATATTTTAATGTGTATGTTTATTTTGTAATTATAATTACAGGGTGAGGCACGGGTTGAGGGTACAGAGTCAGGCAAAGGGTGACGTACAGAATCAGGTATAGGGTGGTATGTGACTTGTATATTTTGCCGAATTTGCTGTAATTACTTAAATAAATACACATGTAAAATTTGGTTTGATCAAATTCTCCATTAAAGAGTACATGGACGCGACAGAAGTGTTGAACTCCACGTCCAAAGCTGGAGTGGTGAACTCCTCCACGTCCAGGGCTGGAGTGGTGAACTCCTCCACGTCCAGGGCTGGAGTGGTGAACTCCTCCACGTCCAGGGCTGGAGTGGTGAACTCCTCCACGTCCAGGGCTGGAGTGGTGAACTCCTCCACGTCCAGGGCTGGAGTGGTGAACTCCTCCACGTCCAGGGCTGGAGTGGTGAACTCCTCCACGTCCAGGGCTGGAGTGGTGAACTCCTCCACGTCCAGGGCTGGAGTGGTGAACTCCTCCACGTCCAGGGCTGGAGTGGTGAACTCCTCCACGTCCAGGGCTGGAGTGGTGAACTCCTCCACGTCCAGGGCTGGAGTGGTGAACTCCTCCACGTCCAGGGCTGGAGTGGTGAACTCCTCCACGTCCAGGGCTGGAGTGGTGAACTCCTCCACGTCCAGGGCTGGAGTGGTGAACTCCTCCACGTCCAGGGCTGGAGTGGTGAACTCCTCCACGTCCAGGGCTGGAGTGGTGAACTCCTCCACGTCCAGGGCTGGAGTGGTGAACTCCTCCACGTCCAGGGCTGGAGTGGTGAACTCCTCCACGTCCAGGGCTGAGTGTGAACTCCTCCACGTCCAGGGCTGAGTGTGAACTCCTCCACGTCCAGGGCTGGAGTGGTGAACTCCTCCACGTCCAGGGCTGGAGTGGTGAACTCCTCCACGTCCAGGGCTGGAGTGGTGAACTCCTCCACGTCCAGGGCTGGAGTGGTGAACTCCTCCACGTCCAGGGCTGGAGTGGTGAACTCCTCCACGTCCAGGGCTGGAGTGGTGAACTCCTCCACGTCCAGGGCTGGAGTGGTGAACTCCTCCACGTCCAGGGCTGGAGTGGTGAACTCCTCCACGTCCAGGGCTGGAGTGGTGAACTCCTCCACGTCCAGGGCTGGAGTGGTGAACTCCTCCACGTCCAGGGCTGGAGTGGTGAACTCCTCCACGTCCAGGGCTGGAGTGGTGAACTCCTCCACGTCCAGGGCTGGAGTGGTGAACTCCTCCACGTCCAGGGCTGGAGTGGTGAACTCCTCCACGTCCAGGGCTGGAGTGGTGAACTCCTCCACGTCCAGGGCTGGAGTGGTGAACTCCTCCACGTCCAGGCTGGAGTGGTGAACTCCTCCACGTCCAGGGCTGGAGTGGTGAACTCCTCCACGTCCAGGGCTGGAGTGGTGAACTCCTCCACGTCCAGGGCTGGAGTGGTGAACTCCTCCACGTCCAGGGCTGGAGTGGTGAACTCCTCCACGTCCAGGGCTGGAGTGGTGAACTCCTCCACGTCCAGGGCTGGAGTGGTGAACTCCTCCACGTCCAGGGCTGGAGTGGTGAACTCCTCCACGTCCAGGGCTGAGTGGTGAACTCCTCCACGTCCAGGGCTGGAGTGGTGAAACTCCTCCAGTCGGGCTGGAGTGGTGAACTCCTCCACGTCAGGCTGGAGTGGTGAACTCCTCCACGTCCAGGCTGGAGTGGTGAACTTCCTCCACGTCCAGGGCTGGAGGTGGTGAACTCCTCCACGGTCGCAGGGCTGGAGTGGTGAACTCCCTCCCGTCCAGGGGCTGGAGTGGTGAACTCCTCCACGTCCAGGGCTGGAGTGGTGAACTCCTCCACGTCCAGGGCTGGAGTGGTGAACTCCTCCACGTCCAGGGCTGGAGTGGTGAACTCCTCCCACGGTCCAGGGCTGTAGTGGTGAACTCCTCCACGTCCAGGCTGGAGTGGTGAACTCCTCCACGTCCAGGGCTGGAGTGGTTGGAACTCCTCCACGTCCAGGGCTGGAGTGGGTGAACGCCGCCACGTCAGGGCTGGATGGGCCTCCACGTCCAGGGCTGGAGTGGTGAACTCCTCCACGTCCAGGGCTGGAGTGGTGAACTCCTCCACGTCCAGGGCTGGAGTGGTGAACTCCTCCACGTCCAGGGCTGGAGTGGTGAACTCCTCCACGTCCAGGGCTGGAGTGGTGAACTCCTCCACGTCCAGGGCTGGAGTGGTGAACTCCTCCACGTCCAGGGCTGGAGTGGTGAACTCCTCCACGTCCAGGGCTGGAGTGGTGAACTCCTCCACGTCCAGGGCTGGAGTGGTGAACTCCTCCACGTCCAGGGCTGGAGTGGTGAACTCCTCCACGTCCAGGGCTGGAGTGGTGAACTCCTCCACGTCCAGGGCTGGAGTGGTGAACTCCTCCACGTCCAGGGCTGGAGTGGTGAACTCCTCCACGTCCAGGGCTGGAGTGGTGAACTCCTCCACGTCCAGGGCTGGAGTGGTGAACTCCTCCACGTCCAGGGCTGGAGTGGTGAACTCCTCCACGTCCAGGGCTGGAGTGGTGAACTCCTCCACGTCCAGGGCTGGAGTGGTGAACTCCTCCACGTCCAGGGCTGGAGTGGTGAACTCCTCCACGTCCAGGGCTGGAGTGGTGAACTCCTCCACGTCCAGGGCTGGAGTGGTGAACTCCTCCACGTCCAGGGCTGGAGTGGTGAACTCCTCCACGTCCAGGGCTGGAGTGGTGAACTCCTCCACGTCCAGGGCTGGAGTGGTGAACTCCTCCACGTCCAGGGCTGGAGTGGTGAACTCCTCCACGTCCAGGGCTGGAGTGGTGAACTCCTCACTTCCCGGGCTGGAGTGGTTGAACTCTCCACGTCCAGGGCTGGAGTGGTGAACTCCTCCACGTCCAGGGCTGGAGTGGTGAACTCCTCCACGTCCAGGGCTGGGAGTGGTGAACTCCTCCACGTCCAGGGCTGGAGTGGTGAACTCCTCCACGTCCAGGGCTGGAGTGGTGAACTCCTCCACGTCCCGGGCTGGAGTGGTGAAACTCCTCCACGTCCAGGGCTGAGTGGTGAACTCCTCCACGTCCCAGGGCTGGCGTGGTGAACTCCTCCACGTCCAGGGCTGGAGTGGTGAACTCCTCCACGTCCAGGGCTGGAGTGGTGAACTCCTCACGTCCAGGGCTGGAGTGGTGAACTCCTCCACGTCCAGGGCTGGAGTGGTGAACTCCTCCACGTTCCAGGGCTGGAGTGGTGAAACTCCTCCACGTCCAGGGCTGGAGTGGTGAACTCCTCCACGTCCAGGGCTGGAGTGGTGAACTCCTCCACGTCCAGGGCTGGAGTGGTGAACTCCTCCACGTCCAGGGCTGGAGTGGTGAACTCCTCCACGTCCAGGGCTGGAGTGGTGAACTCCTCCACGTCCAGGGCTGGAGTGGTGAACTCCTCCACGTCCAGGGCTGGAGTGGTGAACTCCTCCACGTCCAGGGCTGGAGTGGTGAACTCCTCCACGTCCAGGGCTGGAGTGGTGAACTCCTCCACGTCCAGGGCTGGAGTGGTGAACTCCTCCACGTCCAGGGCTGGAGTGGTGAACTCCTCCACGTCCAGGGCTGGAGTGGTGAACTCCTCCACGTCCAGGGCTGGAGTGGTGAACTCCTCCACGTCCAGGGCTGGAGTGGTGAACTCCTCCACGTCCAGGGCTGGAGTGGTGAACTCCTCCACGTCCAGGGCTGGAGTGGTGAACTCCTCCACGTCCAGGGCTGGAGTGGTGAACTCCTCCACGTCCAGGGCTGGAGTGGTGAACTCCTCCACGTCCAGGGCTGGAGTGGTGAACTCCTCCACGTCCAGGGCTGGAGTGGTGAACTCCTCCACGTCCAGGGCTGGAGTGGTGAACTCCTCCACGTCCAGGGCTGGAGTGGTGAACTCCTCCACGTCCAGGGCTGGAGTGGTGAACTCCTCCACGTCCAGGGCTGGAGTGGTGAACTCCTCCACGTCCAGGGCTGGAGTGGTGAACTCCTCCACGTCCAGGGCTGGAGTGGTGAACTCCTCCACGTCCAGGGCTGGAGTGGTGAACTCCTCCACGTCCAGGGCTGGAGTGGTGAACTCCTCCACGTCCAGGGCTGGAGTGGTGAACTCCTCCACGTCCAGGGCTGGAGTGGTGAACTCCTCCACGTCCAGGGCTGGAGTGGTGAACTCCTCCACGTCCAGGGCTGGAGTGGTGAACTCCTCCACGTCCAGGGCTGGAGTGGTGAACTCCTCCACGTCCAGGGCTGGAGTGGTGAACTCCTCCACGTCCAGGGCTGGAGTGGTGAACTCCTCCACGTCCAGGGCTGGAGTGGTGAACTCCTCCACGTCCAGGGCTGGAGTGGTGAACTCCTCCACGTCCAGGGCTGGAGTGGTGAACTCCTCCACGTCCAGGGCTGGAGTGGTGAACTCCTCCACGTCCAGGGCTGGAGTGGTGAACTCCTCCACGTCCAGGGCTGGAGTGGTGAACTCCTCCACGTCCAGGGCTGGAGTGGTGAACTCCTCCACGTCCAGGGCTGGAGTGGTGAACTCCTCCACGTCCAGGGCTGGAGTGGTGAACTCCTCCACGTCCAGGGCTGGAGTGGTGAACTCCTCCACGTCCAGGGCTGGAGTGGTGAACTCCTCCACGTCCAGGGCTGGAGTGGTGAACTCCTCCACGTCCAGGGCTGGAGTGGTGAACTCCTCCACGTCCAGGGCTGGAGTGGTGAACTCCTCCACGTCCAGGGCTGGAGTGGTGAACTCCTCCACGTCCAGGGCTGGAGTGGTGAACTCCTCCACGTCCAGGGCTGGAGTGGTGAACTCCTCCACGTCCAGGGCTGGAGTGGTGAACTCCTCCACGTCCAGGGCTGGAGTGGTGAACTCCTCCACGTCCAGGGCTGGAGTGGTGAACTCCTCCACGTCCAGGGCTGGAGTGGTGAACTCCTCCACGTCCAGGGCTGGAGTGGTGAACTCCTCCACGTCCAGGGCTGGAGTGGTGAACTCCTCCACGTCCAGGGCTGGAGTGGTGAACTCCTCCACGTCCAGGGCTGGAGTGGTGAACTCCTCCACGTCCAGGGCTGGAGTGGTGAACTCCTCCACGTCCAGGGCTGGAGTGGTGAACTCCTCCACGTCCAGGGCTGGAGTGGTGAACTCCTCCACGTCCAGGGCTGGAGTGGTGAACTCCTCCACGTCCAGGGCTGGAGTGGTGAACTCCTCCACGTCCAGGGCTGGAGTGGTGAACTCCTCCACGTCCAGGGCTGGAGTGGTGAACTCCTCCACGTCCAGGGCTGGAGTGGTGAACTCCTCCACGTCCAGGGCTGGAGTGGTGAACTCCTCCACGTCCAGGGCTGGAGTGGTGAACTCCTCCACGTCCAGGGCTGGAGTGGTGAACTCCTCCACGTCCAGGGCTGGAGTGGTGAACTCCTCCACGTCCAGGGCTGGAGTGGTGAACTCCTCCACGTCCAGGGCTGGAGTGGTGAACTCCTCCACGTCCAGGGCTGGAGTGGTGAACTCCTCCACGTCCAGGGCTGGAGTGGTGAACTCCTCCACGTCCAGGGCTGGAGTGGTGAACTCCTCCACGTCCAGGGCTGGAGTGGTGAACTCCTCCACGTCCAGGGCTGGAGTGGTGAACTCCTCCACGTCCAGGGCTGGAGTGGTGAACTCCTCCACGTCCAGGGCTGGAGTGGTGAACTCCTCCACGTCCAGGGCTGGAGTGGTGAACTCCTCCACGTCCAGGGCTGGAGTGGTGAACTCCTCCACGTCCAGGGCTGGAGTGGTGAACTCCTCCACGTCCAGGGCTGGAGTGGTGAACTCCTCCACGTCCAGGGCTGGAGTGGTGAACTCCTCCACGTCCAGGGCTGGAGTGGTGAACTCCTCCACGTCCAGGGCTGGAGTGGTGAACTCCTCCACGTCCAGGGCTGGAGTGGTGAACTCCTCCACGTCCAGGGCTGGAGTGGTGAACTCCTCCACGTCCAGGGCTGGAGTGGTGAACTCCTCCACGTCCAGGGCTGGAGTGGTGAACTCCTCCACGTCCAGGGCTGGAGTGGTGAACTCCTCCACGTCCAGGGCTGGAGTGGTGAACTCCTCCACGTCCAGGGCTGGAGTGGTGAACTCCTCCACGTCCAGGGCTGGAGTGGTGAACTCCTCCACGTCCAGGGCTGGAGTGGTGAACTCCTCCACGTCCAGGGCTGGAGTGGTGAACTCCTCCACGTCCAGGGCTGGAGTGGTGAACTCCTCCACGTCCAGGGCTGGAGTGGTGAACTCCTCCACGTCCAGGGCTGGAGTGGTGAACTCCTCCACGTCCAGGGCTGGAGTGGTGAACTCCTCCACGTCCAGGGCTGGAGTGGTGAACTCCTCCACGTCCAGGGCTGGAGTGGTGAACTCCTCCACGTCCAGGGCTGGAGTGGTGAACTCCTCCACGTCCAGGGCTGGAGTGGTGAACTCCTCCACGTCCAGGGCTGGAGTGGTGAACTCCTCCACGTCCAGGGCTGGAGTGGTGAACTCCTCCACGTCCAGGGCTGGAGTGGTGAACTCCTCCACGTCCAGGGCTGGAGTGGTGAACTCCTCCACGTCCAGGGCTGGAGTGGTGAACTCCTCCATGTCCAGGGCTGGAGTGGTGAACTCCTCCACGTCCAGGGCTGGAGTGGTGAACTCCTCCACGTCCAGGGCTGGAGTGGTGAACTCCTCCACGTCCAGGGCTGGAGTGGTGAACTCCTCCACGTCCAGGGCTGGAGTGGTGAACTCCTCCACGTCCAGGGCTGGAGTGGTGAACTCCTCCACGTCCAGGGCTGGAGTGGTGAACTCCTCCACGTCCAGGGCTGGAGTGGTGAACTCCTCCACGTCCAGGGCTGGAGTGGTGAACTCCTCCACGTCCAGGGCTGGAGTGGTGAACTCCTCCACGTCCAGGGCTGGAGTGGTGAACTCCTCCACGTCCAGGGCTGGAGTGGTGAACTCCTCCACGTCCAGGGCTGGAGTGGTGAACTCCTCCACGTCCAGGGCTGGAGTGGTGAACTCCTCCACGTCCAGGGCTGGAGTGGTGAACTCCTCCACGTCCAGGGCTGGAGTGGCGAACTCCTCCACGTCCAGGGCTGGAGTGGTGAACTCCTCCACGTCCAGGGCTGGAGTGGCGAACTCCTCCACGTCCAGGGCTGGAGTGGTGAACTCCTCCACGTCCAGGGCTGGAGTGGCGAACTCCTCCACGTCCAGGGCTGGAGTGGCGAACTCCTCCACGTCCAGGGCTGGAGTGGCGAACTCCTCCACGTCCAGGGCTGGAGTGGTGAACTCCTCCACGTCCAGGGCTGGAGTGGCGAACTCCTCCACGTCCAGGGCTGGAGTGGTGAACTCCTCCACGTCCAGGGCTGGAGTGGTGAACTCCTCCACGTCCAGGGCTGGAGTGGTGAACTCCTCCACGTCCAGGGCTGGAGTGGTGAACTCCTCCACGTCCAGGGCTGGAGTGGTGAACTCCTCCACGTCCAGGGCTGGAGTGGTGAACTCCTCCACGTCCAGGGCTGGAGTGGTGAACTCCTCCACGTCCAGGGCTGGAGTGGTGAACTCCTCCACGTCCAGGGCTGGAGTGGTGAACTCCTCCACGTCCAGGGCTGGAGTGGTGAACTCCTCCACGTCCAGGGCTGGAGTGGTGAACTCCTCCACGTCCAGGGCTGGAGTGGTGAACTCCACGTCCAGGGCTGAAGTGTGGGGAAGGTAACTTTAGACTCATAGTGTCATATTCTCTTCCAGTGACGGTGTATGGACGATATGTGTCGCTCATCAGGTGGGACGACATTCCCTTGTGTGTGTGTTACCTGGGAGCCAAGGGTTACTGAGAGCAGCCCCAGAGTACTCTCTCTCCTAGGACCAATGCGTACACAGAGGAGCCCCGGGGTAGTGTGTTCTCCAGATCACTGTTTTCTTGATCTGTGTGTTCTCCAGATCACTGTGTGTTCTCCAGATCATTGTTTGTTCTCCAAATCATTGTGAGTTCTCCAAATCATTGTGTGTTTTACAGATTATTGTGTGTTCTAGAGATCATTGTGAATTCTCCAGATCATTGTGTGTTCTCAGTACTGTTGTATTTTCAATATTACTATGAGGTCCATAGAGTTTAGATGAAACCTTAGAACACACTGTGTTCTCTAAATTATTGTGAGTTCTCGAGATTATTATTTATCTCCGAGAATATTGTATATCACTATTGCTGGAACAATGAGTGAGGGATCATTAAGAATAATACCACAAGGTGAGAGATGCTGACCAACGTCTCTTTAATGTAAGTCTCTCCCTAGACTCTGAACGCTGTAATAAGTGCATTATTATCAATATTATTTGTTATGAAGAACTGAATAAATCTAAAACTCTCTTTCTCTATCAGCTCCAGTGACTGCTCCTGCATCATTGTTAGTGTGTATAATGATAGTGGCAGCAGTGACTGCTGCTGTATCATTGTTAGTGTGTATAATGATAGTGACAGCAGTGACTGCTGCTGTATCATTGTTAGTGTGTATAATGATAGTGGCAGCAGTGACTGCTGTTGTATCATTGTTAGTGTGTATAATGATTGTGGCAGCAGTGACTGCTCCTGCATCATTGTTAGTGTGTATAATGATAGTGGCAGCAGTGACTGCTGCTGTATCATTGTTAGTGTGTATAATGATTGTGGCAGCAGTGACTGCTGCTGTATCATTGTTAGTGTGTATAATGATAGTGACAGCAGTGACTGCTGCTGTATCATTGTTAGTGTGAATAATGATTGTGGCAGCAGTGACTGCTGCTGTATCATTGTTAGTGTGTATAATGGTAGTGGCAGCAGTGACTGCTGCTATATCATTGTTAGTGTGAATAATGATTGTGGCAGCAGTGACTGCTGCTGTATCATTGTTAGTGTGTATAATGGTAGTGGCAGCAGTGACTGCTGCTGTATCATTGTTAGTGTGTATAATGATTGTGGCAGCAGTGACTCCTGTTGTTGTATCCGTGTCACAGTGTGTATAATGATAGTAGCAGCAGTGACTGCTGTTGTTGTATCCGTGTCATAGTGTGTATAATGATAGTAGCAGCAGTGACTGCTGCTGTATCATTGTTAGTGTGTATAATGGTAGTGGCAGCAGTGACTTCTGTGGTATCCTCTTCATGGTGTGTATCATTGCAGTGGCATCAGTAAGAGTTGTTGTATCCTGGTCATAGTTTATATAGTGGTAGTGGTAGCAGTGACTCCTCAAGTGTCCTTGTGATAGTGTGTATGTTTGTGTAATAATTTTTTCACACATGTCTAGCCCCGTTTTTGGCGCCAAATGTGAGATTTCTGGTTATTGGGATGTGCATTCCAATGTTTTCTTTAGACAAACAAGTGAATACACTCCGGAGGCATGAGCAAGACACCAAGGTACAGGTATTTTAGGAGGAGTTGAAGGCCAGGGCTGTCTTCTATTCTACAGGCAATACAAGGTCTTGCACAAATAGGTCGTTCTCTCTCTCTCTCTCTCTCTGCAACTTGCTTGTAAGCAAATTTAGCAGGTAGCAGATGGGGGCCTCACACCGATTTGGTATTCAGGGCTTGAGGCTCTGGACTGGATCCCGAGCCAACTCAAATTAGTGACAATGTCAAGAAGAAATTTAAAAGAATAATGGGGGCAGTACTTCATAATTAGGAATGATATCAAAGGCACGTTTAACAAAATAAATAAATTTATTCAACAACTTACTTTCTAATACACAGTGACTCACATTCGTTACGTTACTCAAGAGTATCACCCCAACAACCGTCGACACACCGCCTCGCTGCAGGAAACACCACCACTCTCACAGGTGTAAACTTCAACTTTCTTCACCCACTGGACAGGTCATGACCTAAAGGGAACTAACTGAACACTTTTGACAATTTCTGCACTTCCATCTGGCAGTATCCTAACACTTCACCAATACAACACATTTACACTCGTAAATAAATACAAAAGAACACTGTCACCAAGCCATTCAAAACAACAATAACAACAAGTAATTACTTTATTTTATCAGTGTCAATAAGACTTTAATCCAAAATGAATTAATTAACACTCAATTAATTTACAATAATCACTCTGTCACTCAGTCAACATTCAATCAATTAATTAACAACCATACATTAAACACTGTCACACAGACAGTCAATAATCAATCATTTAGTTTACACTAATCACACTGTCACTCAGACAGTTGACAATCAATTAATCAACACTTCAATAATTATAATAATTAACAACACTAATTATTGCTAATCACACAGACGAAACAATAACAAGGCGTCACCTCAAATATAACCCTCAAATGAGATAACCATACAATATGTGTCACTAAGACAACCGTAATTACACCACTTACTTACGTGTCACATGGATTACTGTAGTAATTAATCACTTACAACACTTCCTGTAATAGATGTTAACACCCTATCTCAAATGTGTTTAATAATATTGTTCACACACACAAACGTCATCGGTCAGTCCACTAGCGACGCGACATTTTGTAAGTGATCTGACAGCTTAACACTTCCACATTCACATTGGACTCCCAAACACAGAGAAAGCTGGTTGCGAGATGTACTCTGATCGAACCGAGATTGGGTGATTACTGATCACCAAAATTAATATGTGTACACCATTCTAAATAACTCGGGTTTTAGCACTTACATTCAAGCATTCACACTCACTCTCTGCTTACGATGATCCAGGTGGCAGGTTCTCGGGAATTTTATACGAGGGAGCCCATCATTGTGTCCTTTATAACAATGTTAGATAAAGCTCACACCTCGAGCTTCCCTGATGGTAGAGGGTAAATACTTGGAGATAGCTTGGTTTGCAACACACGAGCTGGTCAGTCACCTTGACCAGCTCGCGTAGTCCATCAGTAGCTCTAGTATAACTTTTCACCCTCACTCAATCACTCCTTTAGAATGCTCGTACACTTAACCCTCTCAGATTGAATTGAATTGGCTCACTCGCGTGTGTATAACACACGCGCACTTTCCGTGCTGCATGGTTATACACAACTGCACGTACAAACTAACACACAGGGCGTGTGGTAGCTGAGTGGACAGCACGCTGGATCCGTAGTCCTGTGGTCCCGGGTTCGATTCCCAGGGCCGGCGGAAACAGAAGGGCAGAGTTTCTTTCACCTTGATGCTCCTGTTACCTAGCAGTAAATAGGTACCTGGGAGCTAGACAGCTGTTACGGGCTGCTTCCTGGGTGTGTGTGTGGGGGGGGGGGGAGTAGTAGTTAGTAACAGTTGATTGATTGACAGTTGAGAGGCGGGCGGAAAGAGCAGAGCTCAACCCGCACAAGCACAACTAGATGAATACACACACACACACACACACACACGCACACGCACACGCGCGCACGTACGCACGCGCACACGCACGCACACGAGAGTGAGAGACCACCTCGCCTCATCTCGAACCCGACATAGTGAACCACCACGAGTTCGCTCGTCACAACTGTCCACACACTTCTCCTTAAGATATTTCCACACTTGATTGTCACTTAAGATGCTTCACTGCTGAACTGACAATCACCTCCTCTGAGACTCCACGTGAGTGAGTCTTGCCGCTGTGAGTCAGGATAGGAGCACACCGTGACGCACACCATCTCCCATGTCGGTTACCCGAGATCTCACCCCTCTCTCTCTCTCTCTCTCTCTCTCTCTCTCTCTCTCTCTCTCTCTACTTCCTGTGAGATCACAGGTCCAGGTATTTCACACAGCTTGTACCTCACACATGACATATGTGGTCTCGGCGTAGTTCTCGAATCATTGCTTTTGACGTAAATCCTGTATCATTCTGATGTAGATAAATCCTTTAACACCTGTAATACCCAGTGATTCTGATCTGGTGTATTACTGGTGTTTGGGAGTAAACTATTGAACTTAGAACTCAGGATCAAGAGGCCTGTCTTTGAGCTTCTGAAGAACAGTTTCTTCGTCCCTGAACGTTCTCGACCGAATGATCCTCATGGAGGAACTCGTGGAACCTCCATGATACTGTGACATTATCACCTGTTGACCAATCACAACACCTAGGCCTTCCCGCCTTTCCTGTGAACTCTGATTGGGAGAGGCATCCTTGGCACCTCGAGACGTCATACCTAGTTTCACCGCGTTCAGTAAGAGGTCCACACTGTTTCCGAGCGGGTGAGCTGGGAAATCGTGGTCAGTACCCATCGTATTAGCGGGGAGACAACCTGTCCTGACCCTCCACTACCACTTTGTAGCAAACATTTCTCCCATTGACAGAGGGTATTAGGAGGGTACCTCCCTCCCAGTACTGTCGCTGTTACGACTCCAATGCAGCAGATCCCGAAGGCCCAGGACAAAATCGATGACATGTTTTGACTCCTCAAGTGAAAAGGAATCCAATGTTATCCAACTTGACACATTTGGGATAGCAACTAACGAAGTTGTGTCCTGCAAGCACTTATGCAAGCAATAAATTTGTGCTATGAGAGATACATCTCTCGCAGTGTATAATGGTAGTGGACGAAGTGACAGCTGTTGAATCTTTGTCAAACGTTCTATAATATCAGCAGTGACCATTGTTGTATCCTGGTTTGATACAAACCAGGATACATTACACCATCACATTACACCTATTACACACACCATTGTCAGTGTATGTAATAAGGTAGTGTTTACAGTGATTTCTTATGTATCCTAGTCATAGTACATATAATGTAGTGGAAGCAGTGATTGCTGTTATTTCCTTGTCATTGTGAATATAATGGAAGTGGCAACAGAGACTGCTATTGTATCTTTGTAAAAGTGTGTATAATGATAGTGGCAGCAGAGACTGCTATTGTATCTTTGGCAAAGTGTGTATAATGATAGTGATAGCAGTGACTGCTGTTGTATCCTTGTAATAGTGAGTATAATAGTAGCGGCAGCAGTGGCTGTTGTTGCATTCTTGTCATAGTGTGTATAATGGCAGTGAGAACAGTGACTGCTCTTGTATCCTAGTCATAGTGAGTATAATGGACGTAGCAGCAGTGACTGTTGTATCCTTGACACAGTCAGTATAATGATAGTGGCAACAGTGAATGTAATCATTCATTCTTGGTATTTTTCATTTATGTTGCTTCAACATACACTCTCCGTTGGGTAGTTTAAGAAGGAGGGAATGGAGAATGAGCTAATACTAATAATAAAACATGTTTAGAGGGACAAGCAGCCTGTGTATGTATATGCATTTGGCTGGTATCAAGATCTCAAGGTCAAACTACTGACCCACTTTAGGTTACATTTCCACGACAGATGACTAACTTCCAGGTCCGTACCTACTGCTAGATGAACCAAAGTATTAGGTGAAAGGAAACGAGCCCAACCATGTCTCTCACCTGGGACTCGAACCCGGGATTCTCGATTGTGAGTTGAGAACCAATCTGACTGTAAAACCAACACTTCTGTTCTGGTGATATCATGCTGTGTTCTCCACATATAGAAAATTCAACAGTGTAGATGTTCTTGTCCTCATGAACCAGCCACCCACGCTACCAGTCCTGCTCACACACTCACCTGGGATTTTAAGGAATCTAAATTCTAGCCAAGGAACACAAAATCCGAGATTGATTTATTTTTCCTGTAATTTATGAAGATGTTAATTGAAATAAATATATGGATCTGCTAGTCTTTATATTTTCCCTCTGTGACTGGCGTTTATCACATGACAGTAAGTAGTTACCATTCAAACCTTTGCCACTCAAGCGTCGATATAAAGTTGAGTCCACTTGCAACGAAATAAATGTTACCAAGTTATTTAATTCATGACTTAGTAACAAATTTCATATCACAGTATCCTGGGATCAGTTCAAGGACCTAATGTCTGTGATAGAAACACAAGAGCTATTGTATCTAATACAGTTGCGCTTTGTGTGTAATACAACACCAGAGCTGGTTTGTGTAATACAACACAAGACCGGCTATTTGTAATACAATAGTAGAACTATTGTGTGTAATGCTACAGTAGAGTTATTGGGTTAAATACAACACTAGCTTAGAATTATACATCTATTAATATTATTAATTATATTAATACAACTAATTATTAATACAACACTAGCTATTGTTTGTAATACAACACAAGAGCTGTTACGTATAATACAACACTTGAGCTGTTACGTATAATATAACACTTGAGCTGTTGTGTATAATACAACACTTGAGCTGTTACGTATAATACTGCACTTGAGCTATTGTGTATAATACAACACTTGAGCTGTTACGTATAATACTGCACTTGAGCTATTGTGTATAATACAACACTTGAGCTGTTACGTATAATACTGCACTTGAGCTATTGTGTATAATACAACACTTGAGCTGTTATGTATAATACAACACTTGAGCTATATTGTGCATAATTATACAATAGAGTACTGTGTGTAATTCATCACTAGAGATATTGTGTATAATACAACACATAAGTTATCGTGTTTATAACTACACATGTATAACTATAACTATGGTTATAGTGTATATAAGTATAACTATAACCATATGAGTTTATAACCATAACTATAATTATTTGAGTATAACTATAACTATAGTCATATGGGTATAAAACTATACATATAGTTATATGTGAATACCTAATGAATATCATGTGTACCTAACTATACTTATAGTTATCTATTTAAACAAAAATGTAAATGTTCGTTGGTTCAAAATCGCTAATCTCCGAAAGTTCTTCACTGATTGCTTTGAAATTTTCACACAACGTCCCCTTCGCATCCGAGCGGGTTTTTATATACATACTATATAGATGTCACGTCTGTGACAGGGAAAAAACTTGTTTTTTCGTGTGTTTTCATGTGAGGGAAATCTTCGAAACCTCTTTACCTATTTCTTTGAAATTTTAACACAACGTTGCATTCAAATATGCGCATGTTTTTATATACGTAATATATACAGGCCTCATCTGTGACAGGAAAAAAACATGTTTTTTTTTAAAGAGCGCCATCTGTTGGACGTAAGAGCAAAACAAATTGTGATCTCAGAAAATTCTTCACCAATTGCTTTGAAATTTTGACACAATATTCCATTCAATTATGTGCATGTTTTTATATACTTACTATATATTTGCAATACATGTGACAGGTGAAAACATGCTTTTTTTTTTAAAAGCGCCATCTGTTGCATGTAATAACAACACACCTTATCCTAAATATGTTACAATTGCATTTCAATATTTCCGATTGCATTGTATTGAAAAAATGAATTTTCATAGATTTCTAATTTTTTTCAATTTTTTTTTATTTCGGGTAACATGGCATTGGAATTAAGCTGTATCGTTTACCGGTATGGTATCTATAAGTATAGATACCAAATGGAAACAGAATGGGCAAAGTTTCTTTCACCCTGAATGTCCCTGTTACCTAGCAGTAAATAGGTACCTGGGAGTTAGTCAGCTGTCACGGGCTGCTTCCTGGGGGAGGAGGCCTGGTCGAGGACCGGGCCGCGGGGACACTAAAGCCCTGAAATCATCTCAAGATAACCTCAAGATAGATGCCACACTTGTGACAGGTAAAAAAATTCTTTTTTTTTGTAGAAAAACCGCCATCGGTTGCTTCTAAGAGCAAGAAATGCTATACTAATAATGTTACAGTTCCATTTTAATGTTTCTGATTGCATTGACAAATTAAATTTTCCTACATTTCGAATTATTTTAATTTTGATTTAAGTATTTTGAGTAACATTGTGTTGTAATTGAGCTGTTTTGTTTACCATACCATTCATTTCGTGAGTATAAGTATAAGTTTCGGATTGTAAAAGGTATCTGGGAGGTATGATTAGTAAGAATTTAAAACCAAAGGATCAATGCATAAATGTTCGTAATAAGGCAAATAGGACACTGGGATTTATTAATTGAAGCGTTAGTAACAAGACACCTGGTATGGTTCTTCAGTTATATCTTGCTCTGGTTAGGCCCCATTTAGATCATGCAGTTCAATTTTGGTCGCCATACTTCAAAATGGATATAAATTCACTTGAACATGTCCAGCATAGGATGACTAAGTTACTTCCCCAAATTAGAAATCTTTCATATGAAGAAAGATTAACAAAGCTAAACATCTTAAATTGACATCTAAGAAATGTTACAGTTGACAGAAAAGGGGATTTCGATGTGGATTCAAAATATAACCTACTTAAAAATAATCTAAGTAAAGCCCAGGAACGTAGTATACCATATAAATTGAATAGATCGAATACTAATGATCCTAAGTGGGTAACAAAGTATCTAAAGAACCTTACAGGTAAAAAGAGAGCGTGATACAAATGGATTAAGAATGGGGAGGTTAGTTTAGAACATGAATTCGTTCAACTGGTTAGAAGTGTTAAAAAAGAGATAAGGAAAACAAAAAGAAACTACGAAGTTCGCATAGCAGGGCAAGCGAAGACAAATCCTAAAGTTTTTTTTTCAGTTTTATCGAACTAAGACTAGAGAATGGATAGGAACATTAAAAAATGAGACAGGTCAAATAACGGATAATGACGAGGAGATGAGTACTATTTTTAATAAATATTTTATATCTTTATTTACTAAAGAGGAACTTAACAATATGCTTTCAGCCGAACAAGTATATGTAGGTGAGGACAAGGACAGGTTGAATAGTTTAGCAGTTACCAGGGATGACGTAATTAAACAAATAGAAAAATTAAAACCAAACAAACCCCCAGGGTCGGATGAAGTGTTTACCAGGGTGCTTAAAGAATGCAAAGAGGAGCTTTCCAAGCCACTGTCTACCATATTTAATAAATCCTTATAGTTAGGTAGAGTGCCAGAGTCATGGAAGGTAGCTAATGTGGTACCAATTTTTAAGAAAGGAGATAGATCACTTGCGTCAAACTATCGGCCAATTAGCCTAACGTCTATTGTAGGAAAGTTACTTAAATCGATAATTGCAAATTCATAGATAATTGATAATTTCATAGACAACTGGGAACACTTCTATGGAAGAAATGAAATGTATGCTCGAGATGGGGTACATCTATCGAGGGCTGGGGTTGTTGCTGTTGCGAACTCGTTGGAACCAGTGGTTAGAGGTGTTTGTTTGGGTTTAAACTGTTAGTAGATAGTGATATGGGAATTAATTTGGAGGAAGGAGATAATAAAAGTATGTGTTTGGGGGAGAAAGGAATTGGCAAAATGATCAGGGAAATTGAAGGGCCTCAGAGTAACAATTCACTTAGGGTATATTACACTAACAGTAGAAGTCTAAGAAATAAAATAAACGAATTAAATGCTCTTGTCTGCACAGAAAAAATAGATATTATCACTCTTACCGAAACGTGAATGAATGTAGAAAATAGAGAACTATTAGCCGAATATCAAATAAATGGATTTAAACTATTTCACACAGATAGATATATTAGACGAGGAGGGGGAGTAGCCATATATGTTAGGGACAATTTGAAATGCAGTCTCAAAAAGGGAATCAAATCTGAGCAACATACAGAAACTATTTGGATAGAATTAAACGAAAAAGCAAATAATATTATAATAGGAGTTATATATAGGCCACCAAATTTAGACAGAATGGAAGCAAAGCATCTATGGGATGAAATATCTAGAGCATCTAGATCTAACAGTATTTATGTCATGGGTGAATTTAATTTCAGTTGAATAAACTGGTTGAACAAAACAAGGAATAATGAAACAGAAGATTTTCTAGAATTAATTGACAATTACTTTCTTACGCAACACATTAAGAAACCAACGCGGAAAAATAATATTTTAGATTTAGTGTTAACTAACAGGGAAACACAAATTAATGACATCGAAATAGGGAATGAACTAGAGGACAGTGATCATAAAGAAATCAGATTTAGCATAGAATGGAATAGACCTGTAGGAGAAAATTCTGTTAAAGTACCTGATTTTCAAAAAGCAAATTTCAATAACCTAAGAAATTTATTGGGTCAAATAGATTGGAAAGTCTTGGGTATGGGGTGTGGGCCGGTCTTAGAGCTAGACGTGAACCCAGCGATAGGTGACGTAAAAAGGGTTTTCGATGTGGACTCAAAATATAACCTATTTAAATATATTCTAAGCGAAGCCCAGGAATGTAGTATACCATATAAATTAAATAGATCGAATACTAATGATCCAAAGTGGATAACAAAGGATCTGAAGAACCTTATTGGTAAAAAGAGAGCGTGGTACAAAAGGATTAGGAATGGGGAAGTCAGTTTAGAAAAGGAATTCGTACAACTGGTTAGAAATAATAAAAAAGAGATAAGGAAAGCAAAAAGAAACTATGAAGTTCGCATAGCAGAGCAAGCAAAGGCAAATCCTAAAGGGTTTTTCCAATTATACCGGACAAAAATTAGGGAAAGGATAGGTCCATTAAAACCTGAGACAGGTCAAATAACAGATAGAGATGAAGAGATGAGTAGTATTTTTAATAAATATTTTATATCTGTATTTACTAAAGAGGAACTTAACAATATGCCTTCAGCCGAACAAGTCTATATGGGTGGGGACGAGGACAGGTTGACTAGTTTAGCAGTTACCAAGGAGGATGTTCTTAAACACATAGTAAAACTCAAACCAAACAAATCCCCAGGGCCGGATGAAGTGCATGCCAGGGAGCTTAAAGAATGCAAAGAGGAGCTTTGCGACCCACTGTCTACCTTATTTAATAAATCAATAGAGTCAGGCAGAGTGCCAGAGTTGTGCAAAGTTGCTAATGTGATACCAGTTTTTAAAAAAGGAGATAAATCACTTGCGTCAAACTATCGACCAATTAGCCTAACGTCTATTGTGGGAAAGTTACTTGAATCAATAATTGCAAATACAATTCGTCTCCATCTTGAAAAACATAAATTAATAAATGAGTCGCAACATGGTTTTACAAATTGCCGTTCATGTTTAACAAATTTACTAACTTTTTATTCCAGCATAGTTAAGGCAGTTAATAGTGGTAAGGATTGTGATGTTGTGTACCTTGACTTTAGCAAAGTTTCTGATACAGTGCCACTTGAAAGACTTATTAAAAAAATAGAAGCTCATGGTATTGGGGGTGCTATATTAAGTTGGATTAGGGCATGGCTATTCCAAAGGAAACAGAGTTAGTATAAATGGGGTTAAATCAGAGTGGGATAATGTTGTTAGTGGAGTACCTCAGGGCTCTGTCCTGGGACCTCTGTTGTTTATAATATATATAAATGATTTAGATTCAGGTTTTAGTAGCAACATCTTCAAATTTGCAGATGATACAAAAATCGGTAGGGAAATCAACACAAAAGAAGACTCGCTATCACTTCAAGTTGATCTAAATAGGGTTTTAGAACGGTCAAAAGATTGGCAGATGCAGTTTAATGCTGATAAATGTAGAGTTTGGAGGCTGGGTAATGATGATAGAGTTACAAGATACGAGCTAGATGGTGTTGAGATTGCGAAGTCGGATTGCGAAAGGGATCTGGGAGTTATAAGAACAAAGGTAACTGCAGAAGTCCTATTGGCCCATACGAGGCAGTAATGTAAGATTAGTAAGAATTTAAAACAAAAGGATCAATGCATGAATGTTCGTAATAAGGCGATAAGAACACTGGGATTTATTAAACGAAGCGTTAGTAACAAGTTAGTTAACCACACCACAGCCTGGTGTGGTTCAGGTGCTGTCAGTCAGTCAGGTGCTGTCACAGTGAGAGGTTGTGTTAGCTGGAGCTCTGGAGTAACATTATTATTGCAAAAATGGTAGGATTAGTTAATGATTTGGTGAGTTTGGTTGGAGCTCTGAGAGCAGAGATGGATTCCCTGCGGGAGGAGGTACGACGGCTGAGACTTCGAGAGGAGTTTTTGGAAAGTTGCAGAGTTTTGGAAAGTTGCTAATGTGATACCAGTTTTTAAGAAAGGAGATAGATCACTTGCGTCTAACTATCGACCAATTAGCCTAACGTCTATTGTGGGAAAGTTACTCGAATCTATAATAGCAAATAAAATTCGTCTTCATCTTGAAAAACATAAATTAATAATTGAGTCGCAACATGGTTTTATAAATGGCCGTTCATGTTTAACAAATTTGTTATCTTTTTATTCTAGCATTGTTGAGGCAGTTGATAGTGGTAAGGATTGCGATGTTGTATACCTTGACTTTAGCAAAGCTTTTGATACAGTGCCACATGAAAGACTGATTAAAAAAATAGAGTCTCATGGTATTGGGGGTGCTATACTAAGCTGGATTAGGGCATGGCTATACCAAAGGAAACAGAGAGTTAGTATAAATGGAATCAAGTCAGAGTGGGAAAATGTTGTAAGTGGAGTGCCTCAAGGCTCTGTCCTGGGACCTCTGTTGTTTATAATATATATAAATGATTTAGATTCAGGTTTGAGTAGCAACATTTGCAAATTTGCCGATGATACGAAAATCGGTAGGGAAATTAATTCGGAGGAGGACTCACTATCACTTCAAGTTGATCTAGATAGGGTTTTGAAATGGTCAAAGGATTGGCAGATGCAGTTTAATGCTGATA
Source organism: Procambarus clarkii (assembly GCF_040958095.1). Taxonomy (NCBI): domain Eukaryota; kingdom Metazoa; phylum Arthropoda; class Malacostraca; order Decapoda; family Cambaridae; genus Procambarus; species Procambarus clarkii. The sequence continues at coordinate 21,320,385 of NC_091157.1, read as the reverse complement.
AATGTAAAGTTCTGAGGTTAGGTAATGATGATAGAGTTACAAGATACGAGCTAGATGGTGTTGTGATTGCGAAGTCGGATTGCGAAAGGGATCTGGGAGTTATGATTAGTAAGAATTTAAAACAAAAGGATCAATGCATAAATGTTCGTAATAAGGCAAATCGGACACTTGGATTTATTAATCGCAGCGTTAGTAACAAGACACCTGGTGTGGTTCTCAAGCTATATCTTGCTCTAGTTAGGCCCCATTTAGATTATGCAGTTCAGTTTTGGTCGCCATATTATAGAATGGATATAAATTCACTTGAACGTGTCCAGCGTAGGATGACTAAGTTAATTCCCCAAATTAGAAATCTTTCATATGAAGAAAGATTAACAAAGCTTAAGTTGCATTCACTGGAAAGGCGAAGAGTTAGGGGTGACATGATAGAGGTTTACAAGTGGATGAATGGACATAACCGGGGGGATATTAATAGGGTATTAAAAGTATCAACACAGGACAGAACACGAAACAATGGATATAAATTGGATAAGTTTAGATTTAGGAAAGACTTGGGTAAATACTGGTTCAGTAACAGGGTTGTTGATTTGTGGAACCAATTGCCGCGTAACATTGTGGAGGTGGGGTCCCTCGATTGTTTCAAGCACGGGTTGGACAAGTATATGAGTGGGATTGGGTGGTTATAGAATAGGAGCTGCCTCGTATGGGCCAATAGGCCTTCTGCAGTTACCTTTGTTCTTATGTTCTTATGTTCTTAGGAAATGAAGGAGGAGACCAGTGTTGACGAGACCTCATCGTGGAGAGTAGTGAAAGACAGTGGTCTTAAGAAGACCTTGACAAGGCCGCCTACAGACGCCCTAAGGACGGCAAATTCATCTGCCGTGTTGGAGGACGAGTGCTGTAGTGCGCCTGCAGCAAGGAAATCAGCGAGGAACGGCGGAGCGCAGGCCCCTCAGGCTGCCCAGAAAGTTAGGGCCGGTACCGAAGCGAATTTTGGTTGTGGGAGATTCCCAGGTGAGGTATTTAGACAGAACGTTTTGTGCCAGAGATAGGGGGAACAGATTAAGGGTTTGCTATCCGGGAGCTGGAATTGGTGATATTGTTGAAAACATGAATGATATTATGACGGGAAATGGGAACAAACCCATTATTTGTATTAGTGCAGGGGGTAATGATGTTGGGCGAGTTAGGAGTGAGGAACTAATACAGAGATTTAGGACAGCCATTGAATTAGTTAGGAGCAAGGGAGGAATCCCGATCATATGTGGCATTCTTCCAAGAAAGGGAGTGGGAAATGAATGGATGTCGAGGGCACTTGGTGTCAATTGCCGGCTGGAAAGATATTGCAAATCAAATGCAATATCTTTCATAGAAAACTGGGAACGCTTCTATGGAAGAAATGAAATGTATGCTCGTGATGGGGTGCATCTATCGAGGGCTGGGGTTGTTGCTGTTGCGAACTCGTTGGACCCAGTGGTTAGAGGTGTTTGTTTGGGTTTAAACTGTTAGTAGATAGTGGTATGGAAATTGATTTTTAGGAAGGAGGTAATAAAAGTATGTGTTCGTGGGAGAAAAGAATTGGCAAAATGATCAGGGAAAGAAAAGGGCCTCAAAATAACAATTCACTTAGGATATATTACACTAACAGTAGAAGTCTAAGAAATAAAATTAATGAATTAAGTGCTCTTGTCTGCATAGAAAAAAATAGATATTATTGACCTTACCAAAACGTGGATGAACGTAGAAAATAGAGAACTATTAGCTGAATATCAGATGAATGGATTTAAACTATTTCACACAGATAGATATATTAGACGAGGAGGGGAGTAGCCATATATGTTAGGGACAATTTGAAATGTAGTCTCAAAGAGGGAATCAAAACTGAGCCATACACAGAAACTATTTGGATAGAATTAAAAGAAAAAACAAATAATATTATAATAGGAGTTATATATAGGCCACCAAATTTAGACAGAATGGAAGCAAAGCATCTATGGAATGAAATATCTAAAGCATCTAGATCTAACAGTATTTATGTCATGGGTGACTTTAATTTTAGTGGAATAAACTGGGTGAACAAAACAGGGAATAGTGAAGCAGAAGATTTTCTAGAATTAATTGACGATTGCTTTCTAACGCAACACATTAAGGAACCAACGCGGGAAAATAATATTTTAGATTTAGTGTTAACTAACAGGGAAATTAATGACATCGAAATAGGGAGTGAGCTAGGGAACAGTGATCACAAAGTAATCAGATTTAGCATAGAATGGAATAGACCTGTAGGAGAAAATTCTGTTAAAGTGCCAGATTTTCGAAAAGCTGATTTTAATAGCCTAAGAAATTTTTTGGGTCAAATAGATTGGAAACTCTTAAGTATGGGGTGTGGGCCAGGCTTAGAGCGAGACATGAACCCAGCGATAGGTGACGTAAAAAGGGATTTCGATGTGGATTTAATATATAACTTATTTAAGAATATTCTAAACAAAGCACAGGAACATAGAATACCATACAAATTGAATAGGTCGAATACTAATGACCCAAAGTGGATAACAAATAATTTAAAGAACCTTATAGGTAAAAAGAGAACTTGGTACAAAAGGATTAAGAATGGGGAAGTCAGGTTAGAATAGTAATTCATACAACTGGTTAGAAATGTTAAAAAAGAGATTAGGAAAGCAAAAAGAAACTATGAAGTTCGCATAGCAGAGCAAGCAAAGTCAAATCCTAAAGGGTTTTTTCAGTTATATCGAACTAAGACTAGGGAAAGGATAGGTCCATTAAAATCTGAGACAGTTCAAATAACGGATAATGAAACGGAGATGAGTAGTATTTTTAACAAATATTTTATATCTGTATTTACCAAAGAAGAACTTAACAATATGCCTTCAGCCGAACAAGTCTATGTAGGTGGGGATGAGGACAGGTTGACTAGTTTAGCAGTTACCAGGGAGAATGTAATTAAACAATTAGAAAAACTAAAACCAAACAAATCCCCAGGGCCGGATGAAGTGTTTGCCAGGGTGCTTAAAGAATGCAAAGAGGAGCTTTCCGAGCCACTGTCTACCATATTTAATAAATCAATAGAGTCAGGCAGAGTGCCAGAGCATTGGAAGGTAGCTAATGTGGTACCAATTTTTAAGAAAGGAGATAGATCACTTGCGTCAAACTATCGGCCAATTAGCCTAATGTCTATTGTGGGAAAGTTACTTGAATCAATAATTGCAAATACAATTCGTCTCCATCTTGAAAAACATAACAAACATAACTGCCTCTAGCATTGTTGAGGCAGTTGATAGTGGTAAGGATTGCGATGTTGTGTACCTTGACTTTAGCAAAGCTTTTGATACAGTGCCACATGAAAGACTGATTAAAAAGATGGAGTCTCATGGTATTGGGGGTGCTGTATTAAGCTGGATTAGGGCATGGCTATACCAAAGGAAACAGAGAGTTAGTATAAATGGAATCAAGTCAGAGTGGGAAAATGTTGTAAGTGGAGTGCCTCAAGGCTCTGTCCTGGGACCTCTGTTGTTTATAATATATATAAATGATTTAGATTCAGGTTTGAGTAGCAACATTTGCAAATTTGCCGATGATACGAAAATCGGTAGGGAAATTAATTCGGAGGAGGACTCACTATCACTTCAAGTTGATCTAGATAGGGTTTTGAAATGGTCAAAGGATTGGCAGATGCAGTTTAATGCTGATAAATGTAAAGTTCTGAGGTTAGGTAATGATGATAGAGTTACAAGATACGAGCTAGATGGTGTTGAGATTGCGAAGTCGGATTGCGAAAGGGATCTGGGAGTTATGATTAGTAAGAATTTAAAACAAAAGGATCAATGCATAAATGTTCGTAATAAGGCAAATCGGACACTTGGATTTATTAATCGCAGCGTTAGTAACAAGACACCTGGTGTGGTTCTCAAGCTATATCTTGCTCTAGTTAGGCCCCATTTAGATTATGCAGTTCAGTTTTGGTCGCCATATTATAGAATGGATATAAATTCACTTGAACGTGTCCAGCGTAGGATGACTAAGTTAATTCCCCAAATTAGAAATCTTTCATATGAAGAAAGATTAACAAAGCTTAAGTTGCATTCACTGGAAAGGCGAAGAGTTAGGGGCGACATGATAGAGGTTTACAAATGGGTGAATGGACATAACAAGGGGGATATTAATAGGGTATTAAAAGTATCAACACAGGACAGAACACGAAACAATGGGTATAAATTGGATAAGTTTAGATTTAGGAAAGACTTGGGTAAATACTGGTTCAGTAACAGGGTTGTAGATTTGTGGAACCAATTGCCGCGTAACGTGGTGGAGGTGGGGTCCCTCGATTGTTTCAAGCGCGGGTTGGACAAGTATATGAGTGGGATTGGGTGGTTATAGAATAGGAGCTGCCTCGTATGGGCCAATAGGCCTTCTGCAGTTACCTTTGTTCTTATGTTCTTATGTTCATGTTTAACAAATTTGCTAACTTTTTATTCCAGCATAGTTGAGGCAGTTGATAGTGGTAAGGATTGTGATGTTGTGTACCTTGACTTTAGCAAAGCTTTTGATACAGTGCCACATGAAAGACTAATTAAAAAAATAGGTCATGGTATTGGGGGTGCTATATTAACTTGGATTAGGGCATGGCTATTCCAAAGGAAACAGAGAGTTAGTATAAATGGGATTAAGTCAGAGTGGGATAATGTTGTTAGTGGAGTACCTCAGGGCTCTGTCCTGGGACCTCTGTTGTTTATAAAATATATAAATGATTTAGATTCAGGTTTGAGTAGCAACATTTGCAAATTTGCCGATGATACGAAAATCAGTAGGGAAATTAATTCGGAGGAGGACTCGCTATTACCTCAAGTTGATCTAGATAGGGTTTTGAAATGGTCAAAGGATTGGCAAATGCAGTTTAATGCTTATAAATGTAAAGGTAATGATGATAGAGTTACAAGATACGAGCTAGATGGTGTTGAGATTGCGAAGTTGGATTGCGAAAGGGATCTGGGAGTTATGATTAGTAAGAATTTAAAACAAAAGGATCAATGCATGAATGTTCGTAATAAGGCGAATAGGACACTGGGATTTATTAATCGAAGCGTTAGTAACAAGACACCTGGTGTGGTTCTTCAGCTATATCTTGCTCTAGTTAGGCCCCATTTAGATTATGCAGTTCAGTTTTGGTCGCCGTATTATAGAATGGATATAAATTCACTTGAACGTGTCCAACGTAGGATGACTAAGTTAATTCCCCAAATTAGAAATCTTTCATATGAAGAAAGATTAACAAAGCTTAAGTTGCATTCACTGGAAAGGCGAAGAGATAGGGGTGACATGATAGAGGTTTACAAGTAGGTGAATGGACATAACACAGGGGATATTAATAGGGTATTAAAAGTATCAACACAAGACAGAACACGAAACAATGGGTATAAATTGGATAAGTTTTGATTTAGGAAAGACTTGGGTAAATACTGGTTCAGTAACAGGGTTGTTGATTTGTGGAACCAATTACCGCGTAACGTGCTGGAGGTGGGGTCCCTCGATTGTTTCAAGCGCGGGTTGGACAAGTATATGAGTGGGATTGGGTGGTTATAAATAGGAGGTGCCTCGTATGGGCTAATAGGCCTTCTGCAGTTGCCTTTGTTCTTATGTTTTTATCCCCACCCACATAGAATTGTTCGGCTGAAGGAATATTGTTAGGTTCTTCTTTAGTAAATACAGATATAAAATATTTGTTAAAAATACTCCTCATCTCCTTGTCATTATCCGTTATTTGACCTGTCTCAGATATTAATTGACCTATCCTATCCCTAGTCTTAGTTTGATATAACTGAAAAACCCTTTAGGATTTAACTTTGCTTGCTCTGCTATGCGTACTTCATAGTTTCTTTTTGCTTTCCTAATCTCTTTTTTAACATTTCTAACCAGTTGTGCGAATTCCTATTCTAAAGTGACCTCCCCATTCTTAATCCTTTTGTACCAAGCTCTCTTTTTACCTAAAAGGTTCTTTAAATTATTTGTTATCCACTTTGGGTCATTAGTATTCGATCTATTCAATTTGTATGGTATACTACGTTCCTGTGCTTTGTTTAGAATATTCTTAAATAAGTTATATATTAAATCCACATCGAAATCCCTTTTTACGTCACCTATCGCTGGGTTCCACCTAATGAAGGATTTGGTGAGTCTGGTTGGAGCTCTGAGAGCAGAGATGGATTCCCTGCGGGAGGAGGTACGACGGCTGAGACTTCGGGAGGAAACGAAGGAGGAGGCCAGTGTTGACGGGACCTCATTAAGAAGGACTGACGGGACCAATAATAAGAAGACCTCGTCTTGGCAAGTTGTGAAAGACCGGGGTCTTAAGAAGACCTTGGCAAAACCGACAGCTAATAGCCAACACCTAAGGACTTTTAACGCATTTGATGTATTGGAGGACGAGTGCTGTGTTGAACCTGTTTTTCAACAAGGTGGCAAAGACAAAGTAACGAGGAGCATTGAAGCGCAGGTCCCTCAAACTGCTCGAAAGGAAAAGGGAGAATCGAGAATCGACTCGACAATGCTAGTCAGTCAGGTGCAGTCACAGTGAGAGGTTGTGCTAGCTGGAGCTCCGATTCTAATAACATTATTATTGCAATAATGGAGGGATTAGTGAGGGATTTGGTGAGTATGGTTGGAGCTCTGAGAGCAGAGATGGATTCCCTGCGGGAGGAGGTGCGACGGCTGGGACTTCGGGAGGAAACGATGGAGGAGGCCAGTGTTGACGGGACCTCATTAAGAAGGACTGACGGGACCAGTATTAAGAAGACCTCGTCTTGGCAAGTTGTGAAAGACAGGGGTCTTAAGAAGACCTTGGCAAAACCGACAACTAATAGCCTACACCTAAGGACTTTTGACGTATTAGAGGACGAGTGCTGTGTTGAACCTGTTGTTCAACGAGGTGGCAAAGACAAAGTAACGAGGAGCATTAAAGCGCAGGTCCCTCAAACTGCTCGAAAGGAAAAGGGAGAATCGAAGCGAATTTTGGTTGTGGGAGATTCCCAGGAGAGGTATTTAGACAGAACGTTTTGTGCCAGAGATAGGGAGAACAGATTAAGGGTTTGCTACCTGGGAGCTAGAATTGGTGATATTGTTGGAAACATGAATGATATTATGACAGGAAATGGGAACAAACCCATTATTTGTATTAGTGCAGGGGGTAATGATGTTGGGCGAGTTAGGAGTGAGGAACTAATACAGAGATTCAGGACAGCCATTGAATTAGTTAGGAGCAAGGGAGGAATCCCGATCATATGTGGCATTCTTCCAAGAAAGGGAGTGGGAAATGAATGGATGTCAAGAGCACTTGGTGTCAATTGCCGGCTGGAAAGATATTGCAAATCAAATGCAATATCTTTCATAGACAACTGGGAACACTTAAGAACATAAGAACATAAGAACAAAGGTAACTGCAGAAGGCCTATTGGCCCATACGAGGCAGCTCCTATTCTATAACCACCCAATCCCACTCATATACTTGTCCAACCCATGCTTGAAACAATCGAGGGACCCCACCTCCACAATGTTACGCGGCAATTGGTTCCACAAATCAACAACCCTGTTACTGAACCAGTATTTACCCAAGTCTTTCCTAAATCTAAACTTATCCAATTTATACCCATTGTTTCGTGTTCTGTCCTGTGTTGATACTTTTAATACCCTACCAATATCCCCCCGGTTATGTCCATTCATCCACTTGTAAACCTCTATCATGTCACCCCTAACTCTTCGCCTTTCCAGTGAATGCAACTTAAGCTTTGTTAATCTTTCTTCATATGAAAGATTTCTAATTTGGGGAATTAACTTAGTCATCCTACGCTGGACACGTTCAAGTGAATTTATATCCATTCTATAATATGGCGACCAAAACTGAACTGCATAATCTAAATGGGGCCTAACTAGAGCAAGATATAGCTTGAGAACCACACCAGGTGTCTTGTTACTAACGCTGCGATTAATAATTCTATGGAAGAAATGAAATGTATGCTCGTGATGGGGTGCATCTATCGAGAGCTGGGGTTGTTGCTGTTGCGAACTCGTTGGAAGAAGTGAACATAAGAAGAACATAAGAACAAAGGTAACTGCAGAAGGCCTATTGGCCCATACGAGGCAGCTCCTATTCTATAACCACCCAATCCCACTCATATACTTGTCCAACCCGTGCTTGAAACAATCGAGGGACCCCACCTCCACAATGTTACGCGGCAATTGGTTCCACAAATCAACAACCCTGTTACTGAACCAGTATTTACCCAAGTCTTTCCTAAATCTAAACTTATCCAATTTATACCCATTGTTTCGTGTTCTGTCCTGTGTTGATACTTTTAATACCCTATTAATATCCCCCCGGTTATGTCCATTCATCCACTTGTAAACCTCTATCATGTCACCCCTAACTCTTCGCCTTTCCAGTGAATGCAACTTAAGCTTTGTTAATCTTTCTTCATATGAAAGATTTCTAATTTGGGGAATTAACTTAGTCATCCTACGCTGGACACGTTCAAGTGAATTTATATCCATTCTATAATATGGCGACCAAAACTGAACTGCATAATCTAAATGGGGCCTAACTAGAGCAAGATATAGCTTGAGAACCACACCAGGTGTCTTGTTACTAACGCTGCGATTAATAATTCTATGGAAGAAATGAAATGTATGCTCGTGATGGGGTGCATCTATCGAGAGCTGGGGTTGTTGCTGTTGCGAACTCGTTGGAAGAAGTGAACATAAGAAGAACATAAGAACAAAGGTAACTGCAGAAGGCCTATTGGCCCATACGAGGCAGCTCCTATTCTATAACCACCCAATCCCACTCATATACTTGTCCAACCCGTGCTTGAAACAATCGAGGGACCCCACCTCCACAATGTTACGCGGCAATTGGTTCCACAAATCAACAACCCTGTTACTGAACCAGTATTTACCCAAGTCTTTCCTAAATCTAAACTTATCCAATTTATACCCATTGTTTCGTGTTCTGTCCTGTGTTGATACTTTTAATACCCTATTAATATCCCCCCGGTTATGTCCATTCATCCACTTGTAAACCTCTATCATGTCACCCCTAACTCTTCGCCTTTCCAGTGAATGCAACTTAAGCTTTGTTAATCTTTCTTCATATGAAAGATTTCTAATTTGGGGAATTAACTTAGTCATCCTACGCTGGACACGTTCAAGTGAATTTATATCCATTCTATAATATGGCGACCAAAACTGAACTGCATAATCTAAATGGGGCCTAACTAGAGCAAGATATAGCTTGAGAACCACACCAGGTGTCTTGTTACTAACGCTGCGATTAATAATTCTATGGAAGAAATGAAATGTATGCTCGTGATGGGGTGCATCTATCGAGAGCTGGGGTTGTTGCTGTTGCGAACTCGTTGGAAGAAGTGAACATAAGAACAAAGGTAACTGCAGAAGGCCTATTGGCCCATACGAGGCAGCTCCTATTCTATAACCACCCAATCCCACTCATATACTTGTCCAACCCGTGCTTGAAACAATCGAGGGACCCCACCTCCACAATGTTACGCGGCAATTGGTTCCACAAATCAACAACCCTGTTACTGAACCAGTATTTACCCAAGTCTTTCCTAAATCTAAACTTATCCAATTTATACCCATTGTTTCGTGTTCTGTCCTGTGTTGATACTTTTAATACCCTATTAATATCCCCCCGGTTATGTCCATTCATCCACTTGTAAACCTCTATCATGTCACCCCTAACTCTTCGCCTTTCCAGTGAATGCAACTTAAGCTTTGTTAATCTTTCTTCATATGAAAGATTTCTAATTTGGGGAATTAACTTAGTCATCCTACGCTGGACACGTTCAAGTGAATTTATATCCATTCTATAATATGGCGACCAAGTGGTTACAGGTGTTTGTTTGTCTCGCTCATGTCTCGCTCCAAGACTGGCTCCCACCCCATACCCAAGGCTTTCCAATCAATTTGACCCAAAAAAATTCTTAGGCTATTAAAATCAGCTTTTCGAAAATCTGGCACTTTAACAGAATTTTCTCCTACAAGTCTATTCCATTCTATGCTAAATCTGATTTCTTTGTGATCACTGTTCCCTAACTCACTCACTATTTCGATGTCATTAATTTGTGTTTCCCTATTAGTTAACACTAAATCTTAAACATTATTTTCCCGTGTTGGTTCCTTAATGTGTTGCGTAAGAAAGCAATCGTCAATTAATTCTAGAAAATCTTCTGCTTCACTATTTCCTGTTTTGTTCACCCAGTTTATTCCACTAAAATTACAGTCACCAATGACATAAATACTGTTAGATCTAGATGCTCTAGATATTTCATCCCATAGATGCTTTGCTTCCATTCTGTCTAAATTTGGTGGCCTATATATAACTCCTATTAAATATTATTTGCTTTTTCGTTTAATTATATCCAAATAGTTTCTGTGTGTGGCTCAGTTTTGATTCCCTTTTTGAGACTACATTTTAAATTGTCCCTAACATATATGGCTACTCCCCCTCCTCGTCTAATATATCTATCTGTGTGAAATAGTTTAAATCCATTTATATAATATTCAGCTAATAGTTCTTTATTTTCTACATTCATCCACGTTTCGGTAAGTGCAATAATATCTATTTTTTCGGTGCAGACAAGAGCATTTAATTCGTTAATTTTATTTCTTAGACTTCTACTGTTAGTGTAATATACCCTAAGTGAATATTTATTTTGAGGCCCTTTTCTTTCCCTGTTCATTTTGCCAATTCTTTTCTTCCACGAACACATACTTTTATTACCTCCTTCCTCCAAATCAATTCCCATACCACTATCTACAAACAGTTTAAATCCAAACAAACACCTCTAACCACTGGTTCCAACGAGTTCACAACAGCAACAACCCCAGCCCTGGATAGATGCACCCCATCACGAGCATACATTTCATTTCTTCCATAGAAGTGTTCCCAGTTGTCCATGAAAGATATTGTATTTGATTTGCAATATCTTTCCAGCCGGCAATTGACACCAAGTGCCCTCGACATCCATTCATTTCCCACTCCCTTTTTTGGAAGAATGCCACATATGATCGGGATTCCTCCCTTGCTCCTAACTAATTCAATGGCTGTCCTGAATCTCTGTATTAGTTCCTCACTCCTAACTCGCCCAACATCATTACCCCCTGCACTAATACAAATAATGGGTTTGTTCCCATTTCCCGTCATAATATCATTCATGTTTCCAACAATATCACCAATTCCAGGAAACCCTTAACAAAGCAAACCCTTAATCTGTTCCCCCTATCTCTGGCACAAAACGTTCTGTCTAAATACCTCACCTGGGAATCTCCAAAATACCAACATTCCCTTCGGTACCTCCTTAACTTTCTGAGCAGCCTGAGGGGCCTGCGCTCCGCCGCTCTTCGGTGGTTTCCGTTCCGAGTGAACTGCAGGCTCACCACAGCACTCGTCCTCGAGTGCAAATGAATTTGCTGTCCTTAGGGCGTCTGTAGGTGGCCTTGTCAAGGTCTTCTTAAGACCCCTGTCCTTCACGACTCTCTACGATGAGGTCCCGTCAACACTGGTCTCCTCCTTTGTTTCCTCCTGAAGTCTCAGCCGTCGTACCTCCTCCCGCAAGGAATCCATCTCTGCTCTCAGAGCTCAAACCAGACTCACCAAATCCTTCACTAATCCTTCCATTTTTGCAATAATAATGTTACAACAATCGGAGCTCCAGCAAACAAAACCTCTCACTGTCACTGCACCTGACTGACTGCTGATTTAGCATTCAATGGAATAGATCTGTAGGAGAAAATTATGTTAAAATGCCTGATTTTAGAAAAGCTGATTTTAATAGACTAAGAAATTTTTTGGGTCAAATAGATTGGAAACTCTTGGGTATGAGTTGTGGGCCGGTATTGGAGCTAGACGTGATCCCAGCGATAAGTGACGTAAAAGGGGTTTTCGATGTGGATTCAAAATATAACCTATTTAAAAATTTTCTGTCCAAAGCCCAGGAATGTAGTATACCATATAAATTGAATAAATCGAATACTAATCATCCAAAGTGGATAACAAAGGATCTGAAGAACCTTATAGGTAAAAAGAGAGCGTGGTACAAAAGGATTAAGAATGGGGAAGTCTGTTTAGAACAGGAATTCGTACAATTGGTTAGAAATACTAAAAAAGAGATAAGGAAAGCAAAAAGAAACTATGAAGTTCGCATAGCAGAGCAAGCAAAAACAAATCCTAAAGGGTTTTTCCAATTATACCGGACAAAAATTAGGGAAAGGATAGGTCCATTAAAACCTGAGACAGGTCAAATAACAGATAGAGATGAAGAGATGAGTAGTATTTTTAATAAATATTTTATATATGTATTTACTAAAGAGGAACTTAACAATATGCCTTCAGCCGAACAAGTCTATGTGGGTGGGGACGAGGACAGGTTGACTAGTTTAGCAGTTACCAAGGAGGATGTTCTTAAACAAAGAGTAAAACTCAAACCAAACAAATCCCCAGGGCCGGATGAAGTGTTTACCAGGGAGCTTAAAGAATGCAAAGAGGAGCTTTGCGACACACTGCCTACCTTATTTAATAAATCAATAGAGTCAGGCAGAGTGCCAGAGTTGTGGAAAGTTGTTAATGTGATACCAGTTTTTAAAAAAGGAGATAAATCACTTGCGTCTAACTATCGACCAATTAGCCTAATGTCTATTGTGGGAAAGTTACTTGAATCACTAATTGCAAATACAATTCGTCTTCATCTTGAAAAACATAAATTAATAAATGAGTTGCAACATGGTTTTACAAATTGCCGTTCATGTTTAACAAATTTGCTGACTTTTTATTCCAGCATAGTTGAGGCAGTTGATAGTGGTAAGGATTGTGATGTTGTGTACCTTGACTTTAGCAAAGTTTCTGATACAGTGCCACTTGAAAGACTTATTAAAAAAATAGAAGCTTATGGTATTGGGGGTGCTATATTAAGTTGGATTAGGGCATGGCTATTCCAAAGGAAACAGAGAGTTAGTATAAATGGGGTTAAGTCAGAGTGGGATAATGTTGTTAGTGGAGTACCACAGAGCTCTGTCCTGGGACCTCTGTTGTTTTCACTCACTTGTAAACCTCTATCATGTCACCCTAACTCTTCGCCTTTCCAGTGAATGCAACTTAAGCTTTGTTAATCTTTCTTCATATGAAAGATTTCTAATTTGGGAAATTAAATTAGTCATCCTACGCTGGACACGTTCAAGTGAATTTATATCCATTCTATAATATGGCGACCAAAACTGAACTGCATAATCTAAATGAGGCCTAACTAGAGCAAGATATAGCTTGAGAACCACATCAGGTGTCTTGTAACTAACGCTGCGATTAATAAATCCAAGTGACCGATTTGCCTTATTACGAACATTTATGCATTGATCCTTTTGTTTTAAATTCTTACTAATCATAACTCCCAGATCCCTTTCGCAATCCGACTTCGCAATCTCAACACTATCTAGCTCGTATCTTGTAACTCTATCATCATTACCTAACCTCAGAACTTTACATTTATCAGCATTAAACTGCATCTGCCAATCCTTTGACCATTTCAAAACCCTATCTAGATCAACTTGAAGTGATAGTGAGTCCTCCTCCGAATTAATTTCCCTACCGATTTTCGTATCATCGGCAAATTTGCAAATGTTGCTACTCAAACCTGAATCTAAATCATTTATATATATTATAAACAACAGAGGTCCCAGGACAGAGCCTTGAGGCACTCCACTTACAACATTTTCCCACTCTGACTTGATATCATTTATACTAACCCTCTGTTTCCTTTGGTATAGTTTGCCCTAATCCAGCCCTAATATAGCACCCCCAATACCATGAGACTCTATCTTTTTAATCAGTCTTTCATGTGGCACTGTATCAAAAGCTTTGCTAAAGTCAAGGTACACAACATCACAATCCTTACCACTATCAACTGCCTCAACTATGCTAGAATAAAAAGATAACAAATTTGTTGAACCTGAACGGCCATTTATAAAACCATGTTGCGACTCAATTATTAATTTATGTTTTTCAAGATGACGACGAATTTTATTTGCTATTATAGATTCGAGTAACTTTCCCACAATAGACGTTAGGCTAATTGGTCGATAGTTAGACGCAAGTGATCAATCTCCTTTCTTAAAAACTGGTGTCACATTAGCAACTTTCCAAAACTCTGGCACTCTGCCTGACTCTATTGATTTATTAAATATGGTTGACAGTGGGTGACAAAGCTCCTCTTTGCATTCTTTAAGCACATAAGAACATAAGAACATAAGAACAAAGGTAACTGCAGAAGGCCTATTGGCCCATACGAGGCAGCTCCTATTCTATAACCACCCAATCCCACTCATATACTTGTCCAACCCGTGCTTGAAACAATCGAGGGACCCCACCTCCACAATGTTACGCGGCAATTGGTTCCACAAATCAACAACCCTGTTACTGAACCAGTATTTACCCAAGTCTTTCCTAAATCTAAACTTATCCAATTTATATCCATTGTTTCGTGTTCTGTCCTGTGCTGACACTTTTAATACCCTATTAATATCCCCCCGGTTATGTCCATTCATCCACTTGTAAACCTCTATCATGTCACCCCTAACTCTTCGCCTTTCCAGTGAATGCAACTTAAGCTTTGTTAATCTTTCTTCATATGAAAGATTTCTAATTTGGGGAATTAACTTAGTCATCCTACGCTGGACACGTTCAAGTGAATTTATATCCATTCTATAATATGGCGACCAAAACTGAACTGCATAATCTAAATGGGGCCTAACTAGAGCAAGATATAGCTTGAGAACCACACCAGGTGTCTTGTTACTAACGCTGCGATTAATAAATCCAAGTGTCCGATTTGCCTTATTACGAACATTTATGCATTGATCCTTTTGTTTTAAATTCTTACTAATCATAACTCCCAGATCCCTTTCGCAATCCGACTTCGCAATCACAACACCATCTAGCTCGTATCTTGTAACTCTATCATCATTACCTAACCTCAGAACTTTACATTTATCAGCATTAAACTGCATCTGCCAATCCTTTGACCATTTCAAAACCCTATCTAGATCAACTTGAAGTGATAGTGAGTCCTCCTCCGAATTAATTTCCCTACCGATTTTCGTATCATCGGCAAATTTGCAAATGTTGCTACTCAAACCTGAATCTAAATCATTTATATATATTATAAACAACAGAGGTCCCAGGACAGAGCCTTGAGGCACTCCACTTACAACATTTTCCCACTCTGACTTGATTCCATTTATACTAACTCTCTGTTTCCTTTGGTATAGCCATGCCCTAATCCAGCTTAATATAGCACCCCCAATACCATGAGACTCTATTTTTTTAATCAGTCTTTCATGTGGCACTGTATCAAAAGCTTTGCTAAAGTCAAGGTATACAACATCGCAATCCTTACCACTATCAACTGCCTCAACAATGCTAGAATAAAAAGATAACAAATTTGTTAAACATGAACGGCCATTTATAAAACCATGTTGCGACTCAATTATTAATTTATGTTTTTCAAGATGAAGACGAATTTTATTTGCTATTATAGATTCGAGTAACTTTCCCACAATAGACGTTAGGCTAATTGGTCGATAGTTAGACGCAAGTGATCTATCTCCTTTCTTAAAAACTGGTATCACATTAGCAACTTTCCAAAACTCTGGCACTCTGCCTGACTCTATTGATTTATTAAATATGGTTGACAGTGGGACACAAAGCTCCTCTTTGCATTCTTTAAGCACCCTGGCAAACACTTCATCCGGCCCTGGGGATTTGTTTGGTTTGAGTTTTACTATTTGTTTAAGAACATCCTCCCTGGTAACTGCTAAACTCGTCAACCTGTCCTCGTCCCCACCCACATAGACTTGTTCGGCTGAAGGCATATTGTTAAGTTCCTCTTTAGTAAATACAGATACAAAATATTTATTAAAAATACTACTCATCTCTTCATCACTATCTGTTATTTGACCTGTCTCAGTTTTTAATGGACCTATCCTTTCCCTAGTCTTAGTACGATATAACTGAAAAAACCCTTTAGGATTTGTCTTTGCTTGCCCTGCTATGCGAACTTCATAGTTTCTTTTTGCTTTCCTTATCTCTTTTTTAACATTTCTAACCAGTTGTACGAATTCCTGTTCTAAAGTGACCTCCCCATTTTTAATCCTTTTGTACCAAGCTCTCTTTTTACCTATAAGGTTCTTCAAATTCTTTGTTATCCACTTTGGGTCATTAGTATACGATCTATTCAATTTGTATGGTATACTACGTTCCTGTGCTTTGTTTAGAATATTCTTAAATAAGTTATATATTGAATCCACATCGAAATCCCCATTTAAGTCACCTATCGCTGGGTTCATGTCTCGCTCCAAGACCGGCCCACACCCCATACCCAAGCCTTTCCAATCAATTTGACCCAAAAAATTTCTTAGGCTATTAAAATCAGCTTTTCGAAAATCTGGCACTTTAACAGAATTTTCTCCTACTGGTCTATTCCATTCTATGCTAAATCTGATTTCTTTGTGATCACTGCTCCCTAGCTCACTCCCTATTTCGATGTCATTAATTTGCGTTTCCCTGTTAGTTAACACTAAATCTAAAATATTATTTTCCCGTGTTGGTTCCTTAATGTGTTGCGTAAGAAAGCAATCGTCAATTAATTCTAGAAAATCTTCTGCTTCACTATTCCCTGTTTTGTTCAACCAGTTTATTCCGCTAAAATTAAAGTCACCCATGACATAAATACTGTTAGATCTAGATGCTCTAGATATTTCATCCCATAGATGCTTTGCTTCCATTCTGTCTAAATTTGGTGGCCTATATATTACTCCTATTATAATATTATTAGCTTTTCGTTTAATTCAATCCAAATAGTTTCTGTGTGTGGCTCTGTTTTGATTCCCTCTTTGAGACTACATTTCAAATTGTCCCTAACATATATGGCTACTCCACCTCCTCGTCTAATATATCTATCTGTGTGAAATAGTTTAAATCCATATATTTGATATTCAGCTAATAGTTCTCTATTTTCTACATTCATCCACGTTTCGGTAAGTGCAATAATATCTATTTTTTCTGTGCAGACAAGAGCATTTAATTCGTTAATTTTATTTCTTAGACTTCTACTGTTAGTGTAATATACCCTAAGTGAATTGTTATTTTGCGGACCTTCTCTTTCCCTGATCGTTTTGCCAATTCCTTTCTCCCACAAACACATACTTTTATTACCTCCTTCCTCCAAATCAATTCCCATACCTCTATCTACTAACAGTTTAAACCCAAACAAACACCTCTAACCACTTCTTCTAGCGAGTTCGCAACAGCAACAACCCCAGCTCTCGATAGATGCACCCCATCACGAGCATACATTTCATTTCTTCCATAGAAGTGTTCCCAGTTGTCTATGAAAGATATTGCATTTGATTTGCAATATCTTTCCAGCCGGCAATTGACACCAAGTGCCCTCGATATCCATTCATTTCCCACTCCCTTTCTTGGAAGAATGCCACATATGATCGGGATTCCTCCCTTGCTCCTAACTAACTCTATGGCTGTTTTATACCTCTGAATCAGTTCCTCACTCCTGACTCGACCAACATCATTTCCTCCCACGCTAATGCAAATAATGGGATTGTTCCCATTACCAGCCATAATATCATTCATGTTGTTTATAATATCACCAATGCCAGCTCCGGGATAGCAAACCCTTAACCTGTTCCCCCTATCTCTAGCACAAAACGTTCTATCCAAATACCTTATCTGGGAATCTCCCACAACTAATGTTTGCTTAGGTACTTCCTTTACTTTCTGAGGGGCCTGCGCTTCCTTTCTCTTCGTTGCTTTCCCTTTTGCGCGATCCACAGTCTCTCCACAGCACTCGTCCTCCAAAACGTCAAATGAATTTGAAGTTGCTATGGCGTTTGAAGGCGGCTTTATCAAAGTCTTCTTAAGGCCCCTGTCTTTCGCAACTCTCCAAGACGAGGTCCCTTTACTGCTGGTCTCCTCCTTCGTTACTTCTCGTTGTTTTTTAAGCTGACGCACCTCCTCCCGCAGAGATTCCAACTCTGTCCTCAGGGCTCCCACTAGAGTCACCAGGTCCTTCACTAGGCTCCCACTAGAGTCTCCAGGTCCTTCACAGCACCCTGGCAAACACTTCATCCGGCCCTGGGGATTTGTTTGGTTTGAGTTTTACTATTAGTTTAAGAACATCCTCCCTGGTAACTGCTAAACTCGTCAACCTGTCCTCGTCCCCACCCACATAGACTTGTTGGGCTGAAGGCATATTGTTAAGTTCCTCTTTAGTAAATACAGATACAAAATATTTATTAAAAATACTACTCATCTCTTCATCACTATCTGTTATTTGACCTGTCTCAGTTTTTAATGGACCTATCCTTTCCCTAGTCTTAGTACGATATAACTGAAAAAACCCTTTAGGATTTGTCTTTGCTTGCCCTGCTATGCGAACTTCATAGTTTCCTTTTGCTTTCCTTATCTCTTTTTTAACATTTCTAACCAGTTGTGCGAATTCCTGTTCTAAAGTGACCTCCCCATTTTGAATCCTTTTGTACCAAGCTCTCTTTTTACCTATAAGGTTCTTCAAATTCTTTGTTATCCACTTTGGGTCATTAGTATTCGATCTATTCAATTTGTATGGTATACTACGTTCCTGTGCTTTGTTTAAAATTTTCTTAAATAAGTTATATATAGAATCCACATCGAAATCCCCATTTACGTCACCTATCTCTGGGTTCATGTCTCGCTCCAAGACCGGCCCACACCCCATACCCAAGACTTTCCAATCAATTTGACCCAAAAAAATTCTTAGGCTATTAAAATCAGCTTTTCGAAAATCTGGCACTTTAACAGAATTTTCTCCAACAGGTCTATTCCATTCTAAGCTAAATCTGATTTCCTTTATCTCTGTCAATAATATATTAATAAAATAATAAATAATTAATACCCTGTCTCTAATAGGGTATTAAAAATATCAACACAAGACAGAACACGAAACAATGGGTATAAATTGGATAAGTTTAGATTTAGGAAAGACCTGGATAAAAACTGGTTCAGTAATAGGGTTGTTGATTTGTGGAATCAATTGCCGCGTTTCATGGTATTGGGGGTGCTATATTAAGCTGGATTAAGAACATAAGAACATAAGAACAAAGGTAACTGCAGAAGGCCTATTGGCCCATACGAGGCAGCTCCTATTCTATAACCACCCAATCCCACTCATATACTTGTCCAACCCGTGCTTGAAACAATCGAGGGACCCCACCTCCACAATGTTACGCGGCAATTGGTTCCACAAATCAACAACCCTGTTACTGAACCAGTATTTACCCAAGTCTTTCCTAAATCTAAACTTATCCAATTTATATCCATTGTTTCGTGTTCTGTCCTGTGTTGATACTTTTAATACCCTATTAATATCCCCCCGGTTATGTCCATTCATCCACTTGTAAACCTCGATCATGTCACCCCTAACTCTTCGCCTTTCCAGTGAATGCAACTTAAGCTTTGTTAATCTTTCTTCATATGAAAAGGCATATACCAAATGCATGCATATGCCCCATGCATATACCAATATGCATGGGGCATATGCCCCATGCATATTAGGGCATGGCTATACCAAAGGAAACAGAGAGTTAGTATAAATGGAACCAAGTTAATAGATATATTAGACGAGGAGGGGGAGTAGCCATATATGTTAGGGACAATTTGAAATGTAGTCTCAAAGAGGGAATCAAAACTGAGCCACACACAGAAACTATTTGGATAGAATTAAACGAAAAAGCAAATAATATTATAATAGGAGCTATATATAGGCCACCAAATTTAGACAGAATGGAAGCAAAGCATCTATGGGATGAAATATCTAGAGCATGTAGATCTAACAGTATTTATGTCATGGGTGACTTTAATTTTAGTGGAATAAGAACATAAGAACATAAGAACAAAGGCAACTGCAGAAGGCCTGTTGGCCCATACGAGGCAGCTCATATCAACAACCACCCAATCCCACTCATATACTTGTCCAACCCGCGCTTGAAACAATCGAGGGACACCACCTCCACCACGTTACGCGGCAATTGGTTCCACAAATCAACAACCCTGTTACTGAACCAGTATTTACGCAAGTCTTTCCTAAATCTAAACTTATCCAATTTATACCCATTGTTTCGTGTTCTGTCTTGTGTTGATATTTTTAATACCCTATTAATATCCCCCCTGTTATGTCCATTCATCCACTTGTAAACCTCTATCATGTCACCCCTAACTCTTCGCCTTTCCAGGGAATGCAACTTAAGCTTTGTTAATCTTTCTTCATATGAAGAAATTCTAATTTGGGGAATTATAAACTATAAAATATAGTTTATAGGAATATAGTATATAGGAATAAACTGGGTGAACAAAACAGGGAATAGTGAAGCAGAAGATTTTCTAGAATTAATTGACGATTGCTTTCTTACGCAACACATTAAGGAACCAACGCGGGAAAATAATATTTTAGATTTAGTGTTAACTAACAGGGAAACACAAATTAATGACATCGAAATAGGGAGTGAGCTAGGGAACAGTGATCACAAAGTTATCAGATTTAGCATAGAATGGAATAGACCTGTAGGAGAAAATTCTGTTAAAGTGCCAGATTTACGAAAAGCTGATTTTAATAGCCTAAGAAATTTTTTGGGTCAAATAGATTGGAAAGTCTTGGGTATGGGGTGTGGGCCGGTCTTAGAGCGAGACATGAACCCAGCAACAGGTGACGTAAAAGGGGATTTCGATGTGGATTTAATATATAACTTATTTAAGAATATTCTAAACAAAGCACAGGAACGTAGTATACCATACAAATTGAATAGATCGAATACTAATGACCCAAAGTGGATAACAAATAATTTAAAGAACCTTATAGGTAAAAAGAGAGCTTGGTACAAAAGGATTAAGAATGGGGAAGTCAGGTTAGAACAGGAATTCATACAACTGGTTAGAAATGTTAAAAAAGAGATTAGGAAAGCAAAAAGAAACTATGAAGTTCGCATAGCAGAGCAAGCAAAGACAAATCCTAAAGGTTTTTTTCAGTTATATCGAACTAAGACTAGGGAAAGGATAGGTCCATTAAAATTTGAGATAGGTCAAATAACGGATAATGACAAGGAGATGACTAGTATTTTTAACAAATATTTTATATCTGTATTTACTAAAGAAGAACTTAACAATATGCCTTCAGCCGAACAAGTCTATGTGCGTGGGGATGAGGACAGGTTGACTAGTTTAGCAGTTACCAGGGAGGATGTAATTAAACAATTAGAAAAACTAAAACCAAACAAATCCCCAGGGCCGGATGAAGTGTTTGCCAGGGTGCTTAAAGAATGCAAAGAGGAACTTTCCAAGCCACTGTCTACCATATTTAATAAATCAATAGAGTCAGGCAGAGTGCCAGAATCATGGAAGGTAGCTAATGTGGTACCAATTTTTAAGAAAGGAGACAGATCACCTACGTCAAACTATCGGCCAATTAGCCTAACGTCTATTGTGGGAAAGTTACTTGAATCAATAATTGCAAATACAATTCATCTCCATCTTGAAAAAACATAAATTAATAAATGAGTCGCAACATGGTTTTACAAATGGCCGTTCATGTTTAACAAATTTGCTAACTTTTTATTCCAGCATAGTTGAGGCAGTTGATAGTGGTAAGGATTGTGATGTTGTGTACCTTGACTTTGGCAAAGCTTTTGATACAGTGCCACATGAAAGACTAATTAAAAAAATAGAAGCTCATGGTATTGGGGGTGCTATATTAACTTGGATTAGGGCATGGCTATTCCAAAGGAAACAGAGAGTTAGTATAAATGGGGTTAAGTCAGAGTGGGATAATGTTGTTAGTGGAGTACCTCAGGGCTCTGTCCTGGGACCTCTGTTGTTTATAATATATATAAATGATATAGATTCAGGTTTGAGTAGCAACATTTGCAAATTTGCCGATGATACGAAAATCGGTAGGGAAATTAATTCGGAGGACTCACTATCACTTCAAGTTGATCTAGATAGGGTTTTGAAATGGTCAAATGATTGGCATATGCAGTTTAATGCGGATAAATGTAAAGTTCTGAGGCTAGGTAATGATGATAGAGTTACAAGATACGAGCTAGATGGTTTTGAGATTGCGAAGTCGGATTGCGAAAGGAATCTGGGAGTTATGATTAGTAAGAATTTAAAACAAAAGGATCAATGCATGAATGTTCGTAATAAGGCGAATAGGACACTGGGATTTATTAATCGAAGCGTTAGTAACAAGACACCTGGTGTGGTTCTTAAGCTATATCTTGCTCTGGTTAGGCCCCATTTAGATTATGCAGTTCAGTTTTGGTCGCCGTATTATAGAATGGATATAAATTCACTTGAACGTGTCCAACGTAGGATGACTAAGTTAATTCCCCAAATTAGAAATCTTTCATATGAAGAAAGATTAGCAAAGCTTAAGTTGCATTCACTGGAAAGGCGAAGAGTAAGGGGTGATATGATAGAGGTTTACAGTGGATGAATGGACATAACAGGGGGGATATTAATAGGGTATTAAAAATATCAACACAGGACAGAACACGAAACAATGGGTATAAATTGGATAAGTTTAGATTTTGGAAAGACTTGGGTAAATACTGGTTCAGGAACAGAGTTGTTGATTTTTGGAACCAATTACCGCGTAACGTGATGGAGGTGGGGTCCCTCGATTGTTTCAAGCGCGGGTTGGACATGTATATGAGTGAGATTGGGTGGTTGTGGATAGGAGCTGCCTCGTATGGGCCAATAGGCCTTCTGCAGTTACCCTTGTTCTTATGTTCTTGTGGAGCAAGTCAAGAATAATGTTTCTAGTTATAAGGAGACTAAATTCTGAGAAAGGAAAGGAGATTAGTATATCTAAATTTGTCTGTTTGCATGAATGTTCCAGTTTAACAAGATCACCCCATCCCCCCCCCCCTGTTTAGATAGTAGAATTTGGTACAATATTCGCTCTATAGGAGTCCAGAAAATGAAGCTGAAACCAAACTTAAATATTAGTAGACTAAATAAATATTTAATATATATGAAATATTTAAATAAATATTGAATACATTCTTAAATAAATATTTATTATATATGAAATATTTCTATAATAAAACTATTATAATAAAAATCATATATTTGACCGTGCACATCTATATGTGCTATATTAGGTCTCCGATATATGTGTTGGGCCTCTGATGGTTAGGATGGGTTTTATTAGCAACATAAATACAAAAATGGGATTAAGGTAACAGAAATCTGAGTGGAATTGGATGGTTATATATAGGAGCTGCCTTGTATGGGCCAATAGGCCTTCTGCAGTTACCTTGTTCTTATGTTTCTTATGTTTTTTTTTTAAGTCAGAGTGGGAAAATGTTGTAAGTGGAGTGCCTCAAGACTCTGTCCTAGGACCTCTGTTGTTTATAATATATATAAATGATTTAGATTCAGGTTTGAGTAGCAACATTTGCAAATTTGCCGATGATACGAAAATCGGTAGGGAAATTAATTAGGAGGAGGACTCACTATCACTTCAAGTTGATCTAAATAGGGTTTTGAAATGGTCAAAGTAAACCTGTAAACTTGTAAACCTCTATCATGTCACCCCTAACTCTTCGCCTTTCCAGTGAATGCAACTTAAGCTTTGTTAATCTTTCTTCATATGAAAGATTTCTAATTTGGGGAATTAACTTAGTCATCCTACGCTGGACACGTTCAAGTGAATTTATATCCCTTCTATAATATGTTGACCAAAACTGAACTGCATAATCTAAATGGGGCCTAACTAGAGCCAGATATAGCTTGAGAACCACACCAGGTGTCTTGTTACTAACGCTGCGATTAATAAATCCAAGTGTCCGATTTGCCTTATTACGAACATTTATGCATTGATCCTTTTGTTTTAAATTTTTACTAATCATAACTCCCAGATCCCTTTCGCAATCCGACTTCGCAATCTCAACACCATCTAGCTCGTATCTTGTAACTCTATCATCTCGTATCTTGTAACTCTATCTATTTGTTCTTGTCTATCACACGATAGACAGAACACGAAACAATGGGTATAAATTGGATAAGTTTAGATTTAGGAAAGACTTGTGTAAATACTGGTTCAGTAACAGGGTTGTTGATTTGTGGAACCAATTACTGCGTAACGTGGTGGAGGTGGGGTCCCTCGATTGTTTCAAGCGCGGGTTGGACAAGTATATGAGTGTGATTGGGTGGTTATAAATAGGAGCAGCCTCGTATGGGCCAATAGGCCTTCTGCAGTTGCCTTTGTTCTTATGTTCTTATGTTCAAAGCTTAAGTTGCATTCACTGGAAAAGCGAAGAGTTTAGGGTGACATGATAGAGGTTTACAAGTGGGTGAATGGACATAAAAAAGGGGATATTAATAGGGTATTAAAAGTATCAACACAAGACAGAACACGAAACAATGGGTATAAATTGGATAAGTTTAGATTTAGGAAAAACTTGGGTAAATAATGGTTCAGTAATAGGGTTGTTGATTTGTGGAACCAATTGCTGCGTAACATTGTGGAGGTGGGGTCCCTCGATTGTTTCAAGCATGGGTTGGACATGTAAATGAGTGGGATTGGGTGGTTATAAATAGGAGCTGCCTCGAATGGGCCAATAGGCGTTCTGCAGTTGCCTTTGTTCTTATGTTCTTATGTTTTTCGTATCATTGGCAAATTTGCAAATGTTGCTACTGAAACCTGAATCTAAATCATTTATATATATTATAAACAACAGAGGTCCCAGGACAGAGCCTTGAGGCACTCCACTTACAACATTTTCCCACTCTGACTTGACTCCATTTATACTAACTCTCTGTTTCCTTTGGTATAGCCATGCCCTAATCCAGCTTAATATAGCAACCCCAAAACCATGAGACTCTATCTTTTTAATCAGTCTTTCATGTGGCACTATATCAAAAGCTTTGCTAAAGTCAAGGTACACAACATCACAATCCTTACCACTATCAACTGCCTCAACAATGCTAGAATAAAAAGATAACAAATTTGTTAAACATGAACGGCTATCTATAAAACCATGTTGCGACTCAATTATCAATTTATGTTTTTCAAGATGAAGGCGAATTTTATTTGATATTATAGATTCGAGTAACTTTCCCACAATAGACGTTAGGCTAATTGGTCGATAGTTAAACGCAAGTGATCAATCTCCTTTCTTAAAAACTGGTATCACATTTGCAACTTAGCAGGGCAAGCAAAGACAAATCCTAAAGGGTTTTTTCAGTTATATCGTACTAAGACTAGGGAAAGGATAGGTCCATTAAAAACTGAGACAGGTCAAATAACAGATAGTGATGAAGAGATGAGTAGTATTTTAAATAAATATTTTGTATCTGTATTTACTATAGAGGAACTTAACAATATGCCTTCAGCCGAAGAAGTCTATGTGGGTGGGGACGAGGACAGGTTGACGAGTTTAGCAGTTAACAGGGAGAATGTTCTTAAACAAATAGTAAAACTCAAACCAAACAAATCCCCAGGGCCGGATGAAGTGTTTGCCAGGGTGCTTAAAGAATGCAAAGAGGAGCTTTGTGACCCACTGTCAACTATATTTAATAAATGAATAGAGTCAGGCAGAGTGCCAGAGTTTTGGAAAGTTGCTAATGTGATACCAGTTTTTAAGAAAGGAGATAGATCACTTGCGTCTAACTATCGACCAATTAGCCTAACGTCTATTGTGGGAAAGTTACTCGAATCTATATTAGCAAATAAAATTCGTCTTCATCTTGAAAAACATAAATTGATAATTGAGTCGCAACATGGTTTTATAAGTGGCCGTTCATGTTTAACAAATTTGTTATCTTTTTATTCAAGCATAGTTGAGGCAGTTGATAGTGGTAAGAATTGTGATGTTTTGTACCTTAATTTTAGCAAAGCTTTTGATACAGTGCCACATGAAAGACTGATTAAAAAGATAGAGTCTCATGGAATAGGGGGCGCTATGTTAACTTGGATTAGGGCATGGCTATACCGAAGGAAACAGAGAGTTAGTATAAATGGAGTCAAGTCAGAGTGGGAAAATGTTGTAAGTGGAGTGCCTCAAGGCTCTCTCCTGGAACCTCTGTTGTTTATAATATATATGAATGATTTAGATTCAGGTTTGAGTAGCAACATTTGCAAATTTGCCGATGATACGAAAATCGGTAGGGAGGACTCACTATCACTTCAAGTTGATCTAGATAGGGTTTTGAAATGGTCAAAGGATTGGCAGATGCAGTTTAATGCTGATAAATGTAAAGTTCTGAGGTTAGGTAATAATGATAGAATTACAAGATACGAATTGCGAAAGAAAAGTCGGATTGCGAAAGGGATCTGGGAGTTATGATTAGTAAGAATTTAAAACAAAAGGATAAGAACATAAGAAAAAAGGTAACTGCAGAAGGCATATTGGCCCATACGAGGCAGCTCCTATCTATAACCACCATATCCCACTCATATACTTGTCCAACCCGCGCTTGAAACAATCGAGGGACCCCACATCCACCACGTTACGCGGCAATTGGTTCAGATGAGATCAGGTTTTCAGATGAGATTAGGTTAATGGGAGTCTCTTTTCTAAATGTCAATGGCAGCTGGCCATTGCTTCCCTTTGGAAGCTGGTGGGAACCACTGCATCTTACTTCGATTACGGTATGAAAGCGGATGACACCACCGTTGGAGTTTATGGCGGTGTTTTTGTTGCATACTCGGCAAAAACCTCTTTTAGGAGTAGTTGTTGGTACCTCAAGGCTTGTGGAGTCCTGCCCGACCGCTGGGACCCCTTCCATTTCAACTTGGTTGGGAGAGTTAAACTGTGCATTGTTCCATAGAGGGGGCAAACACGCTGGGTCATATCCAAGCAACTGCCAGCATCTGGGTGTGGAAAAAGCACCTGGGTGTGGAGCCAGCAACTGGGTGTGGAGCCAGCAACTGGGTGTGAAGGCCGCTGCTGGGTGTGGAGGCATCAACTGGGTGTGGAGACAGCGGATGGGTGTGGAGGCCGCGGCTGGGTGTGGAGGCCGCGGCTGGGTGTGGAGGCCGGTGGGGCGAGGGTCAGCTCAAATAGTGAGGTGCGGGGGGGGGGGGGGGGTCGGTTTGGGGAGGGAGGCGTGGTATCGAGTGGGCTATTCACATGACACACAATATACATTCATATATATGTACACCAGGGTATGTATGACACTGAGAATATGGGGATGGTACTTTGTTATATGTATGACACTATAAACGGGGGTTGATACTTTGTGGTATCAACCACAATATACCACAATATATTATATACCACAACATATTATATACCAATATATACCACAACCACAATATCAACCACAATATTCACTGAGTATCGGAGTTGGCACTTTGAGATGTATATTTCGCTATGGCACTATATATACATGGTATTCACTTTGTATGTCGGGGCCGCAAAGTATACACTAAACAGACAGAAATTGTTCACTATCATTCACTGAGCCCACGAGGGAGGTGGTGGGGTGGTGTGGTGGTTAGGGGAGAAGCGGCCACTACCAGCCTCCTCCGCCTGACCGGTGAGCGGGTGTTCTTAGTGACGCCTTACTCTAAGGTTCACTTTCCCTCACGCGCCTCCCTCCTCCCCCGCCCTTCCCCATATATATAAATGACATACATAAAGAGAGCAGAAAAGTGTTAAGTGAATGAGACGTAGTACGCCACAGTGAACACCACAGTCACAAAGAGTGCAGTAAGGTCATAAATGCTTTATTAACTACCACTTCCTATTGGTTTTCTATTCACTTAAGTGATAGATATTTACAGACAGTTAATCAGTAACTCAAAACTTGATATATGGGATTTATAAAAAATTATTGTTGTGATAGACGAGGAGAAAATTTGCTTCAAATCACTAATTAACAAACTAAATAGTCGTAGATTGTTGTAAACAGATGTAGAGTTTGATAAATAGCTTCAGAGTTGTATAAATAGTTGTAGAGTTTTATAAGTATACGAAGAGCTATATAAATATCCGAAGAATTTTATAAATAGATGTATAATTTTATATATAAATACAGAGTTTTATAAATAACTTTAAAGTCATATGATATAAATAGCTGTGCAGTTTTATAAATAGATATGCAGCTATACAAATAGCTGTATAATTATATAAATAGCTGTACAGTGATATAAATAGCTGTACAATTATATAAATAGCAGTACAGTTATATAAATAGCTGTACAGTGATATAAATAGCTTTACAATTATATAAATAGCAGTACAGTTATATAAATAGCTGTACAGTTATATAAATAGCTGTACAGGTACATAAATAGCTGTACAATCATCTAAATAGCTGTACCGTTTTCTAAATAGCTGTAGTTTTTTCTAAATAGAGGAGATACTTTTGAAAGCGTTCCGGTAACTATGTAATGGTGTGAGTTGCTTCATTTTATGCACACACACTCTAAAAAAAATATTCAACTTAATATTATAACTGTCTGAATTGCATTCAATTACAATAAACTGTATTTTTTCAATTACAAAAGAGTATTTATTATTCTTTAAATAATTATCTGTATTCCTTCCTTGTAATAATGTCTACACTGCCGTCAGCCGATTTTCTTTGATATTTTGTTATAATGATGAAAGCTGCCCAAAGCTTTTGTGTTGATATTTACTCGTGACTTTTGTTTATCTGGCTATTTAGGCCGAGAATAATTAAATTTCTCTCTCGAGAGAGAGCGAGTGTGACAGAGAGAGTTAGAGAGTGACAGCGAGAGAAGGGAATAAACAGGAAGAGAGAGCGAGAGGAAGAGAGAGAGAGAGAGAGAGAGAGAGAGAGAGAGAGAGAGAGAGAGAGAGAGAGAGAGAGAGAGAGAGAGAGAGAGAGAGAGAGAGAGAGAGAGAGAGAGAGAGAGAGAGAGAGAGAGAGAGAGAGAGAGAGAGAGAGAGAGAGAGAGAGAGAGAGAGAGAGAGAGAGAGAGAGAGAGAGAGAGAGAGAGAGAGATAGAGAGAGAGAGAGAGAATTATGTGTAATAATATGAAACATAATAACAACATTTGAGGTTATTACATGAGTGTAATAACTTTAAATGTTGGTAAAGGAAAGTAGGTCGACATTAGCGTTCGCTGCTCTGTGATATATTAAAAATTAAAAAAGTAAACCCATTTCATTATTAAACTTCCTCACTTTCTATATTGTATATTTTCAAGAAAGACAATTTTGTTTTTAATTTTCATTGTTGTTGCTTGAATGATTTTTTCCAGATTGCGTGACAATTTGTTCTCTCTTTCTCTTCTGTTTTCAAAGATCAAAAGCTCTCTCTCTCTCACTCCTATAATCCCCACTGAGTCCTGCATAAGTATATCTCAAGAGCATTCTAATTATCCCGTTCTAAGGAAGTAGGGAATAAAGGGCCAGTGGATTTGAATAGCTGGTTTGTTATTTATACTCCCCCCCCCCCCCCTCTCTCTCTCTCTCTCTCTCTCTCTCTCTCTCTCTCTCTCTCTCTCTCTCTCTCTCTCTCTCTCTCTCTCTCTCTCTCTCTCTCTCTCTCTCTCTCCCTCTCTCTCTCTCTCTCTCTCTCTCTCTCTCTCTCTCTCTCTCTCTCTTTCTTTCTTGCTCTCTCTTACGCCCTTCTTTTCTTCATCCTATTCCTAATTTACAACTATACAGAGATGAGAGCGTTCCTGGAATATATGATCGCTCCAGATGAAGAAGATCCCAGTTCTCCACTTGGGGTAATAACTGAGAGGGTGATTATATTTGTTGGGTGGTAATAGTGTTGCTGTTGTGTAGGTGGCGTGTGTGTGTGTGTGTGTGTGTACTCACCTAGTTGTGTTTGCGGGGGTTGAGCTCTGGCTCTTTGGTCCCGCCTCTCAACCGTCAATCAACAGGTGTACAGATTCCTGAGCCTATCGGGCTCTGTCATATCTACACTTGAAACTGTGTATGGAGTCAGCCTCCACCACATCACTTCCTAATGCATTCCATTTGTCAACCACTCTGACACTAAAAAAGTTCTTTCTAATATCTCTGTGGCTCATTTGGGCACTCAGTTTCCACCTGTGTCCCCTAGTACGTGTGCCCCTTGTGTTAAATAGACTGTCTTTATCTACCCTATCAATCCCCTTCAGAATCTTGAATGTGGTGATCATGTCCCCCCGAACTCTTCTGTCTTCCAGCGAAGTGAGGTTTAATTCCCGTAGTCTCTCCTCGTAGCTCATACCTCTCAGCTCGGGTACTAGTCTGGTGGCAAACCTTTGAACCTTTTCCAGTTTAGTCTTATCCTTGACTAGATATGGACTCCATGCTGGGGCTGCATACTCCAGGATTGGCCTGACATATGTGGTATACAAAGTTCTGAATGATTCTTTACACAAGTTTCTGAATGCCGTTCGTATGTTGGCCAGCCTGGCATATGCCGCTGATGTTATCCGCTTGATATGTGCTGCAGGAGACAGGTCTGGCGTGATATCAACCCCCAAGTTTTTTTCCTTCTCTGACTCCTGAAGAATTTCCTCTCCCAGATGATACCTTGTATCTGGCCTCCTGCTCCCTACACCTATCTTCATTACATTACATTTGGTTGGGTTAAACTCTAACAACCATTTGTTCGACCATTCCTTCAGCTTGTCTAGGTCTTCTTGAAGCCTCAAACAGTCCTCTTCTGTTTTAATCCTTCTCATAATTTTAGCATCGTCCGCAAACATTGAGAGAAATGAATCGATACCCTCCGGGAGATCATTTACATATATCAGAAACAAGATAGGACCGAGTACAGAGCCCTGTGGGACTCCACTGGTGACTTCACGCCAATCGGAGGTCTCACCCCTCACCGTAACTCTCTGCTTCCTATTGCTTAGATACTCCCTTATCCACTGGAGCACCTTACCAGCTACACCTGCCTGTCTCTCCAGCTTATGTACCAGCCTCTTATGCGGTACTGTGTCAAAGGCTTTCCGACAATCCAAGAAAATGCAGTCCGCCCAGCCCTCTCTTTCTTGCTTAATCTGTGTCACCTGATCGTAGAATTCTATCAAGCCTGTAAGGCAAGATTTACCCTCCCTGAATCCATGTTGGCGATTTGTCACGAAATCCATTCTCTCCAGATGTGTTACCAGGTTTTTTCTCACGATCTTCTCCATCACCTTGCATGGTATACAAGTCAAGGACACTGGCCTGTAGTTCAGTGCCTCTTGTCTGTCGCCCTTTTTGTATATTGGGACCACATTCGCCGTCTTCCATATTTCTGGTAGGTCTCCCGTCTCTAGTGACTTACTATACACTATGGAGAGTGGCAGGCAAAGTGCCTCTGCACACTCTTTCAGTACCCATGGTGAGATCCCATCTGGACCAACAGCCTTTCTAACATCCAGATCCAGCAGGTGTCTCTTGACCTCCTCTCTCGTAATTTCGAACTCCTCCAAGGCCGCCTGGTTTACCTCCCTTTCTCCTAGCACAGTGACCTCACTCTGTTCTATTGTGAAGACCTCCTGGAACCTCTTGTTGAGTTCCTCACACACCTCTCTGTCATTCTCTGTATACCTGTCCTCGCCTGTTCTAAGTTTCAATACCTGTTCTTTCACTGTTGTTTTCCTTCTGATGTGACTGTGGAGTAGCTTTGGTTCGGTCTTGGCTTTGTTTGCTATATCATTTTCAAAATTTTTCTCTGCTTCTCTTCTCACCCTGACGTACTCATTCCTGGTTCTCTGGTATCTCTCTCTGCTTTCTGGTGTTCTGTTATTCCGGAAGTTCCTCCACGCCTTTTTGTTCAGTTTCTTCGCTTCCATACATGCCCTATTATACCATGGATTCTTCTGTTGCTTCTCGGATTTTTCCCTTTGGGCCGGGATGAACCTGTTTACTGCCTCCTGACACTTTTGGGTAACATAGTCCATCATACCCTGTACAGACTTGTCTCTGAGGTCTGTGTCCCAAGGTATTTCACTTAGGAAACTTCTCATCTGTTCATAATTCCCCTTTCGGTATGCCAGCCTTTTGATTCCTAGTTCTTTTTGGGGGGAGATAAGTCCTAGCTCTACCAGGTACTCAAAGTTCAATACACTGTGGTCACTCATTCCCAAGGGCGCTTCCATCTTAACTTCCCTTATATCCCATTCATTTAGGGTAAATATCAAATCAAGCATTGCTGGTTCATCTTCTCCTCTCATTCTTGTTGGTTCTTTGGTGTGCTGGCTTAGAAAGTTTCTTGTTGCCACGTCCAGCAGCTTAGCTCTCCATGTTTCTGGTCCTCCATGCGGGTCTCTGTTCTTCCAATCTATCTTCCCATGGTTGAAGTCTCCCATAATTAGTAGTCCAGATCCATTCCTGCTAGCAACAGAAGCTGCTCTTTCTATTATGTTAATGGTGGCCATGTTGTTTCTATCATATTCCTGTCTAGGTCTTCTGTCATTTGGTGGTGGATTATATATGACTGCGACTATAATTTTTTTCCCTCCATTTGTTACAGTACCTGCTATGTAGTCACTAAAACCTTCACAGCCCTGAATATCCATCTCCTCAAAATCCCAGCCTTGTCTTACCAGCAGAGCTACACCACCCCCACCTCTTCCTTCCCTCTCTTTCCTCATAACATAATAGTCCTGTGGGAACACTGCATTTGTTATCGTTTTCGTGATCTTTGTTTCTGTGAGGGCTATTATGTCTGGGTTTTCCTCTAGTACCAGTTCTCCAAGCTCATTTGCTTTATTTGTAATTCCATCTATGTTTGTGTACATCGCTTTGAGGCTCACTTTCTTCTGTCCCTTCTCAAATCGCCTCCTTGGTGAGTGTTCTGCTGGTGGGGGAGGCTGTTCCATGGGTGTGAGGACCTGTGAGGTGGATAACAGGGTCTCAGAGGATACTGGGATGAGGTGCGGGGGATCCAGTGAAGGGGGAGGGACAGGGAGGGTATGGGGTGAAAGGGGAGGGAGGACGGGAAGGAAAGGGGGGGAGGGAGGACTCGGGAGGAGGGGAGGGGTAGAAGGGTGGGGATTGGGTGTGGGGGGAGGGAGATTCTGCTGAACATTTGAGTGGGGGCAGGGAGGGTTTGGGGTAGGGGGGTTTTCTATGCAGAGGAGGGAGGCGGGGTTGTCCTCCCTTCTGGCGTTACTGGGTAGCTGGTTGTGGGTTCCCCCCTCGCCTCTGGGGGTGTTGGGTTGGGAGCTGTGACTTCCTGGTTTTCCCCTCTCGCCCTGCGCCTCTTCCTTGCTTCTGCCGCCAAGGCTCTCTCCTCCCTTGTCATGTCTCTTTGGAGGAATACATTTTTTAATTTTCCCACGTTTTTCAGGGAGCTCTTCCTTGATAGGATCTTCTCCTTTGTGTTCTCGTTTGCAAACACTATCTTTATCATTCGGTCTCGGTCTTTGTTGTACCGGCCTAGCCTGAAAACCTTCTCAATGCTATGCTCAGCCCCTTCCATGTCTAGTGCCTTTAGTACTTCATTCACTGCTGCTTTGTCCTTGTCACTCCACTCTGTCCTATTAGATCCTTCCTGTTCCTTAATACCCACAGCAACCACTGATCTGTTCCTTTCCAGCAGTTGGCTAGTGGAGCGTGCCGCCTCCTGCGAGGTGGCTGCTTTCATGGCCACCTCCATCACTGCAGTCATTACTTCAGAGTTATTTTTTTTTAGTATTTCCGCAAATGTTGCTTTTATTGTGGCATTCTCATCCAGAAAACTATTACCACCTTCTCCCTGGGTGGTTTTCTGATTCTCAGCCTCGATACCATTTTCTTTGAGGGCTCTAATCTCCTCCTTTGCTGCTGTCAGCTCTCTTTTCAGGTTGCTTATTTCGTTCTTCATTTCCTGCATCATTTCTTGCATCTCACTCTTGATGTCCTCCAGAAACTGGGCGAACATTTCCTTCATCTCGTCACCTTGGCTCTTTCCTGTTCCCCTGGGACCTCTGGCTGCCATGCTTGACCCTGTTGGGATGGGGGAGGGAGAGAGAGAGAGAGAGGAAGAGAGAGAGAAAGAGAGAGAGAGAGAAAGGGAGTGATAAAGGGAGAGATAAATGTGTGTGTGTGTGTGTGTGTGTGTGTGTGTGTGTGTGTGTGTGTGTACCCACCTATTTGTACTCACCTATTTGTGCTTGCAGGGGTTGAGCTGTGGCTCTTTGGTCCCGTCTCTCAACCGTCAATCAACAGGTGTACAGGTTCCTGAGCCTATTGGGCTCTATCGTATCTACACTTGAAACTGTGTATGGAGTCAGCTTCCACCACATCACTTTCTAATGCATTCCATTTGTCAACCACTCTAACACTAAAAAAGTTCTTTCTAATATCTCTGTGGCTCATTTAGGCACCTAGTTTCCACCTGTGTCCCCTAGTGCGTGTGCCCCTTATGTTAAATATCTTTATCTACCCTATCAATTTCCTTGAGAATCTTAAATGTGGTGATCATGTCCCACTAAACTCTTCTGTCTTCTAGTGAAGTAAGGTTTAATTCCCGTAGTCTCTCCTCGTAGCTTATACCTCTCAGCTCGGGTACTAGTCTGGTGGCAAACCCTTGAACCTTTTTCAGTACAGTCTTATCCTTGACTAAATATGGACTCCATGCTGGGGCTGTATACTCCAGGATTGGCCTGACATACATTGTTATCTTGAGATGATTTCGGGGCTTTAGTGTCCCCGCGGCCCAGTCCTCGACCAGGCCTCCACCCCCAGGAAGCAGCCCGTGACAGCTGACTGACTCCCAGGTACCTATTTCACTGCTAGGTAACAGGGGGCATAGGGTGAAAGAAACTCTGCCCATTGTTTCTCGCTGGCGCTCGGGATCAAACCCGGGACCACAGGATCACGTGTCCAGCGTGCTGTCTGCTCGGCCGACAGGTATACAAAGTTATGAATGATTGCTTACATAAGTTTCTGAATACCGTTCTTATGTTGGCCAGCCTAGCATACGCCGCTGATGTTATCCTCTTGATATGGACTGCAAGGGACAGGTCTGGCGTGATGTCAACCCCCCAAGTCTTTTTCTTTCTCTGACTCCTGAAGAATTTCATCTCCCAGATGATACCTTGTTTCTGGTCTCCTGCTTCCTACACCTATCTTCATTACATTACATCTGCCTGAGTTAAACTCTAACAACTATTTGTTCGACCATTCCTTCAGTTTGTCTAGGTCTTCTTGAAGCTTCAAGTAGTCCTCCTCTGTCTTAATCCTTCTCATAATTTTGGCATCACATAATTTTGTGTGTATTCACCTATTTGCACTCACCTATTTGTGCATACGAGGGTTGAGCTTTGGCTCTTTGTTCCCGCCTCTCAACTGTCAATCAACTGGTGTACAGATTCCTGAGCCTACTGGGCTCTATCATATCTACATTTAAAACTGTGTATGGAGTCAGCCTCCACCACATCACTGCCTAATGCATTCCATCTGTTAACAACTCTGACACTGAAAAAGTTCCTTCTTACGTCCTTGTGGCTCATGTGGGTACTCAGTTTCCACCTGTGTCCCCTTGTTCGCGTCCCGCCAGTGTTGAATAGTTTATCCCTGTTTACCCAGTCGATTCCCCTGAGGATTTTGTAGGTTGTGATCATGTTCCCCCTTACTCTTCTGTCTTCCAGCGTCGTAAGGTGCATTTCCCGCAGCCTTTCCTCATAACTCATGCCTCTTAGTTCTGGGACTAGTCTAGAGGCATACCTTTGGACTTTTTCCAGCTTCGTCTTGTGCTTGACATAGTACGGGCTCCATGCTGGGGCCGCATACTCCAGGATTGGTCTTACATATGTGGTGTACAAGATTATGAATGATTCCTTATACAGGTTCCTGAACGCTGTTCTGATGTTAGCCAGCCTCGCATATGCCGCAGACGTTATTCTTTTATGTGGGCTTCAGGAGACAGGTTTGGTATGATATCAACTCTTAGATCTTTCTCTCTGCCTGTTTCATTAAGTACTTAATCTCCTATTCTGTATCCTGTGTCTGGCCTCCTGTTTCCACTGCCTAGTTTCATTACTTTGCATTTACTCGGGTTGAACTTCAACAGCCATTTATTGGACCATTCACTCAGTCTGTCTAGGTCATCTTGTAGCCTCCTACTATCATCCTCTGTTTTAATCTTCCTCATAATTTTTGCATCGTCGGCAAACATTGAGAGGAACGAATCTATGCCCTCTGGGAGATCATTTACATATACTAGAAACAGTATAGGCCCAAGGGCTGACCCCTGCGGGACTCCACTTGTAACGTCTCGCCAATCTGAGACCTCACCCCTCACACTGACTCGTTGTCTCCTGTTGCTTACGTACTACTTTATCCAATGTAGTATCTTCCCTTTCACACCAGCCTGCATCTCCAGCTTTCTCACTAGCCTCTTGTGTGGCACTGTATCAAAGGCTTTCTGATAATCCAAAAATATGCAGTCTGCCCATTCCTCTCTTTCTTGTCATATTTTTGTTGCCTGGTCGTAGAATTCAAGTAACCCTGTGAGGCAGGACCTGCCATCCCTGAACCCATGTTGATGCTGTGTTACAAAGTTCCTTCGCTACAGATGCTCCACTAGCTTTTTTCGCACAATCTTCTCCATCAGCTTGCATGGTATGCAGGTTAGGGACACAGGCCTGTAGTTCAGTGCCTCCTGTCTATCCCCTTTCTTGTATATCGGGACAACGTTAGCTGCTTTCTAAATATCTGGCAGTTCCCTTGTTGCCAGTGATTTGTTATACACTATGGAGAGTGGTAGGCACAGTTCTTTTGCTCCTTCTTTTAGTATCAATTAGGAGATTCCATCTGGTCCTATAGCCTTTGTCACATCCAACTCTAGTAAACACTTCCTTACTTCCCCGCTGGTAATCTCAAACTCTTCCAGTGGTTCCTGGTTAGCTATTCCCTCTATTATCTCTAGAATTTCTCCTTGCCCTTAGGTGAAGACCTCCTGGAATTTCTTATTCAATTCCTCACACACTTCCTTGTCATTTGT
Source organism: Procambarus clarkii (assembly GCF_040958095.1). Taxonomy (NCBI): domain Eukaryota; kingdom Metazoa; phylum Arthropoda; class Malacostraca; order Decapoda; family Cambaridae; genus Procambarus; species Procambarus clarkii. Next base: position 21,283,354 of record NC_091157.1, on the reverse strand, counting down.
AGTGAATCCTTCCGCCCCTCTCCTTAATTTCATAACCTGTTCCTTTACTGTTGTTTTTCTCCTGATGTGGCTATGCAACAATTTAGGCTGAGCTTTGCCTTTCATACGATGTCATTTTCGTATTGTCTTTCTGCCTCTCTTCTCATCCTGACATATTCATTCCTGGCATTCTGGTATCTTTCTCCGCTCTCCAGTGTCCTGTTATTCCTATAGTTTCTCCATGCCCTTTTACTTTGCTGCTTAGCTAGCCCACATCTTTGATTAAACCATGGGTTTCTCTTTTTCATTTCTCTGTTTTCCTTTTGGACTGGGACAAACTTGTTTGCTGCGTTTCTGGATGGATTTCTGGATGGATTTGCTGCGTTTTTGCGATGGATTACATCACACTTCTGTGTGATGTAATCCATCATATCTTGGGCCGTCTTTCCCTTGAGCTCTGTTTCCCATGCTATATCTGTTAGGAATTCCCATGCTATGTGTGTGTGTGTGTGTGTGTGTGTATACTCACCTATTTGTACTTCCCTATTTGTGTCGGCAGGATAGAGCCCTGACTCTTGGATCCCGCCTTTCGAACCATCGGTTATTTACAGCAATGCCTCCTGACCTATTTTCCTCTCATACCTAGCTTTAAAATTATGAATAGAATTTGCTTCCACAACCTGCTCCTTCAGTGCATTTTATTTTTCCACTACTCTCACGCTAAAAGAAAACTTCCTAACATGTCTGTGACTCATCTGTGTTTCCAGCTTCCATTCATGTCCCCTCTCCCTCGTAACGTGTTTCTTCAGATCGGGACTCCATGATGAGGCGGCATGCTCTAAGACTGGCCTCACGTAGGCAATGTAAAGCATCCTAAATGCCTTCTTACTTAGGTTTCTGAATTATGATCTAACTTTTGCCAGTGAAGAGTACGCTGCTGTCGTTATCCTATTTATATGTGCCTCAGGATATAGATTAGGTGTTACAGCCACGCCCAGGTCTCTTTCTTGCGTGTGGGGGTGTGGGGGTGTGTGAGTGTGTGTGTGTGGGGGAGGGGGGTGTGAGTGTGGGTGTGTGTGTGTTTACGTGTTTTCCCCTATTTGTACTCACCTAGGTGAGTACAACTCACTATAACTAGCTATCATATTTCATTTAAATATATATAATTAACTCACTCTAATTAGCTATTACTCACTATTAGCCGCACACCCAACCCTAGTTGCGCTTTTTGGGGTTGAGCTCTGACTCTTTGGTCCCGCTTCTCAACTGTCAATCAACTGGTTTACATGTTCCTAAGCCTACTGGGCTCTGTTATATCTCCATTTGAAACTGTGTATGGAGTCAGCCTCCACCACATCACTGCCTAATGCATTCTATTTATTAACTACTCTGACACTTAACAAATTATTTCTTATGACTCTATTGCTCATTTGGGCACTCACTTTCCACCTGTGTCCCCTAGTGCGTGTGCCCTCTGTGTTAAATAAACTCTTTGTCTACCCCATCAATTCATTTGAGAATCTTGTATGTGGTGATGATGTTCCCCGTAACTCTTCTGTCTTCCAGCGACGTGAGGTTTAATTCCCATAGACTCTCCTCATAGCTCATGCCCCTCGGTTGGGCATGAGCTTTGCACTTAATTAATTTTCCCTCCTCTGTGTTGGACAAACTTGAAGTAGTACAGAATGAAGCCATGAGGATAATTCTTGGTGCCCCAAAATGCACAAGAATCATCAACATGAGGGAAGAATTGAAGCTTCCAACCATACTAGAGAGAATCATGCAAGTCAACACTACCTTTTGCCTTAAAGTCATGAGAGACCCTACATCTCCTGCATTCCTTAGAGACAAATGATTTAGTGCTGTTTACACCCTTATTGACTGGTGCCGACATACCAACTCACTCCTTTTATGATAAATGGCTGAGCAACAATGTCTACAATCTCATTAAACTTAACATTCCTTTTAAGTGCAATCTACCTGTCTCTGATATTCCTCTTTATCTGTACCCCACCATTCAGGTATCATACACACCTGTCAAAAAGAAAGATAATGAGAATCTTGCTCTTCTCAAAGCTGTCACACTTGAAACAATTGCCTCCTCCATCGAGAATTAAAGATCTCACGAGCACTGTGTCTACACCAACGGCTCAGTCCAATCTTCTACAGGACGGACTGCAGCAGCATGTAGGTTTTATAGAAATAATAATTGCACAAAGACTGTCAGTGTCAGGTTAAACAACTGGCTGACCTCCACACAAGCAGAACTAGCAGCATTACAACTAGCTACCAGTACATTAAAAAACACAGGAGAAGGAATATTATTTTGTGATTCAAAGTTTGCTCTTCAAGCAATCGAAAACTTCTCCTGGAATTATGACAGCAAGAACCTCATACTCCCAATTATATATGACCTATTTTCCTGCACAGAGACCCTTCATGCTATGGGAGCATGAAGGGTCTCGAATCTCCTTTGTATGTATACCTTCACACATAAATATAACCCATCATAATGAGACAGACATTGCAGCCATTTTAGCGTGTAACTTGGATGAAGTTGAATTAGATCTAGGTATCCCTATCTCTGCTGTCAAAACTGTATTGGTCCGAACACTCAGGTCTGATAGGAAATAAATTACTGACTCCCAACGACCTGAAAGTACTAGTATAAAAAGCTATGATTTGTTCAGATATGAAGCCTATATCTATGGGCAGCTCAAAACGTCCACCAGACTGTGCGACACAGTGGTTGCAAGGATCAGGTTGGGTTACCGTTACCTGTGACAGGTGACGGATCTCCCAATCCTGAGCACTCCAGTTGCAAACTCTGTGAGAAGGAACTGCGGCACGATCTCCCACACTACATCACTGAATGCCCAGTTATTAGACCTTCAGACCAGTTGGCATGAGGTACCTGGAGCTTTGCAATTACTTTATTCATTCTCGTATTCCTGAAGATATCCTCAGAGTGTACCCAAAATTTGCCAGTGCAGGCTACTAAACATATGGCCCTGTATGACTAACCATCCTGCGGGATGGGAACTTTTATTACCACTGCTACCTTATTCAATCTTGTGTTGAGGATATCCTTAAAATGCTTCCGGAGTCTGCCAGTGCAGACTGCCTATCACATGCCTCTGTATGACTAACTATCCTGTGTGTGATGGGGATTTTTTAGCATCACCTAGTTAGCTTTTTTGACACACTGTACTCCACTTCATATAGTCTAGGGTAGCTGCACTAATGCAGATGTACCTCATGTATTAATAAAAAAAATCGGTTGGGAACGTGTCTGGAGGCAAACCTCTGAGCCTTCTCCATAATAGTTTTATGCTTGATGTGTGAGTGTGTGTTGGTAGGTGTTACCCGTCAGAAGAGTCGCTGGGCCACCACTTGGACGGTCGGGGATTAAACGCCGGCCTGCATCTAGCGAGACCGTCGCTCTACCGTCCAGCTCAGTCATGTGGACCTCGGCTCCTAGTGGGGTTCACATAGACTACTTTCCCACATGACAAACACCTTCTTGAGGCAGGGTGGGATCTCCGGCGGCTGGGAGCCGCTCACCCAATTTATTGTTTTCTTGAAGAATGAATTTTGGGCCTTACTTATATCCATTAGAGTTAGGTCTCGCTCCGTGCAGTTGTCACTACAAATGACGTTTTGCCAGCTCTCTTTGTAAGCGGAAAATATTACCATAATACCATAAATGATCCCTGAAGTTAGTAACAAGATGGTGAGCGACGGGTTTGGTGTGTGGGTGGTGGTGCGGCGGTGGGTGAAGTCTTCGTTATTCTTCTTTAAACAGAGAACACTAAAACACGTCTCCACCTTGCCAGTAGTGGTGTCCTGGTCCGCCTCACTGGTCGTGGTGGTCTCCCGGTCCTCACTGGTCGTGGTGGTCTCCCGGTCCTCACTGGTCGTGGTGGTCTCCCGGTCCTCACTGGTCGTGGTGGTCTCCCGGTCCTCACTGGTCGTGGTGGTCTCCCGGTCCTCACTGGTCGTGGTGGTCTCCCGGTCCTCACTGGTCGTGGTGGTCTCCCGGTCTTCACTGGTCGTGGTGGTCTCCCGGTCTTCACTGGTCGTGGTGGTCTCCCGGTCCTCACCGTACACTCTGCCGTTCCTTAATCTCATGTTGGCTCTAATCGATAATCGTCACGTAAATAAGAATAATAAATCTCACGTAGTGACGTTGCCTCTACAGTGTTGTATCAAAGATAATGATATGATATGAACATAACATAATGATATGTTATGAACATAACATAATGATATGATATGAACATAACGGGAGTATTGTGTAATTTGCTCATCTTACATTTGGCCGCGACACCAAACTTGTTGACATATAACCAAAGAAATCACATAACTACTCCTTTAAAAAAATGTTTGAAAATTAAAAAAAAATCGATTAAAGAAATGATCTTGTGACCTGAGTAACTGGGCAGGATTATAGGATCAATCGTAGGCTAATCTGGCGCCCACATTGGGTTGAGGTAGTGTTAGGGTGTTTCTCAAATAGGGTTTAAAGGTGTGGGGAGTATGCTGAGCGGCTTAGTAAGTCCCAAATGCGGATTGAGAAGGTATAGTGGGGAGGAGTTAGGGGGTGGGTGTGTCTTAGGTGTGGATGGGTGTGTCTTAGGTACGGGTGGGTGGGTCTTAGGTACGGGGAGGTGTGTCTTAGGTGTGGGTGGGTGGGTCTTAGGTGTGGGTGGGTGTGTCTTAGGTACGGGGAGGTGTGTCTTAGGTGTGGGTGAGTGTGTCTTAGGTACGGGTGGGTGTGTCTTAGGTGTGGGTGGGTGGGTCTTAGGTACGGGGAGGTGTGTCTTAGGTACGGGTGGGTGGGTCTTAGGTACGGGGAGGTGTGTCTTAGGTGTGGGTGGGTGTGTCTTAGGTGTGGGTGGGTGTGTCTTAGGTGTGGGTGGGTGGGTCTTAGGTACGGGGAGGTGTGTCTTAGGTGCGGGTGAGTGTGTCTTAGGTACGGGTGGGTGGGTCTTAGGTACGGGGAGGTGTGTCTTAGGTACGGGTGGGTGGGTCTTAGGTACGGGTGGGTGGGTCTTAGGTACGGGGAGGTGTGTCTTAGGTACGGGTGGGTGGGTCTTAGGTACGGGGAGGTGTGTCTTAGGTGCGGGTGAGTGTGTCTTAGGTACGGGTGGGTGGGTCTTAGGTACGGGGAGGTGTGTCTTAGGTGTGGGTGGGTGGGTCTTAGGTGTGGGTGGGTGTGTCTTAGGTACAGGGTGGTGTTCCACTTAGAGCTTGAGGGGTGTGGAGAGAGGTGGAGCTGACGGTTTCAGTGTGGGTAGGACCTGGGTGGGAGCATGAGGGTTGTGGGTGGGTTCGGGGGTTGTAGGTGGATGAGTATAATGGGTGGAGCTTAAGACCGGCGGTAAGAAGGATCCACCGATGGGCGGGATTGATCTTACGTGGGCGGGTCCTGCGAGAGATGAGGAATTATTGAAGCAAATCCGAAAATTCGGAGGAAGTTGCTTGATCGAGATAAGGAAAAGAGAGCGAGAAAGACAGGACGAATGGAAGTCCTTGGAAGTACAGAGAACGAGGAAAGTACTGAAGGAAGGCTGGAGAATGGGATGGGGGAAGATGGAGCGTGGCGGTGAGTGGGGCTAGGTGATGGATGGATGGTGGGAGGAGTCGAATCCGGGTGGGAGTGGTGCAGCGTGGTAAGAGAGCGAGTGTGTTAGTCAGTCGGTGGGAGGCCGCCGAGTGAGACACATATACACACTCTGCTCCTCGCCTCGATAACACCACCTCTCTCTCTCTCTCACTCTCCCCTCTCACACACTCTCCCGGGATAACAGAAAGCAACAACAGCGCCATTCAATGAGGGATCGAAACTCTGCATTTGTTTCAGTCTTCGCCAAAGCACGAAACGTGTTAGAAACAGGGAGCACGGATTTTTTTTTAAGAAAAAAAGGGTATGGTGCCATCTAACATCAGTGCCAAAGCAGAAAGTCCTACCGCTAGCAGGACACGGAATCCATATCCCTGGGACACGGAATCAATATATCCCTGGGGACAAGGAATTAATACTAGTTACTTGAATGAGATAACCCAGTGACACTTATCCTGTATATCTGATTCCTCGTAATACAAGTGGACACTGTATTATCAAAAGTGATGAGCGGACATTGAAATAATTACGGATGTCAATAATTAATAGTTATGATAGTGAAGGCTTGACAGGTTAGAGCTTTGGGAAGCTGATTACAAAAGGGAGATTAATTTAACACAACGCTAAAAAGTTGGCCTCTTCGCAAAATGTAATTGGTTGGATATTAACACTAATTAATACTTATAAACTTTAAAACTTTAAAAGACTAAATACTAGAAAATTATATTAAAAAAAACCTGATCACATGTAAAAAAAGAAAATGTATATTTTTAAGGTGCATTCATGAAGAGTTCAAAGTATTGGTGGTGGTGGTAGTGGTGATGTACTGGTGGTGGTGTAGTGGTGTAGTGGTGGTGTAGTGGTGCTTTGCGTCTGTAGCTGCCCCTACAATAACTCCCCCCCCCCCCTCTTCCTCCTCTCCCACCCATCCGAAGAACTAAAAACTACATCTCAAGAAAACTCTTGTAAGGAGCAACCCGCCTCAAAAGCCGTCGCTCCCTACACACTTTCCTACTCATCAAAATCAGGTAGGTCAATATGATTTAAATTAACTCCAAAATACGTAATAATAATAATAATAATAATAAATAATTACGTGTCACGTGTGATTTGCTGTCGAAAGTTGATTATGAAAACCTGGACACATTATAAAGGATGGAATTGAACGTAAATATATATAAACAAAGATTATTGAATCAGGAATTTGATTTCGTTGTTAAAGGTGACATTTCACTGCGAGTTACGATGCCTCCGGGAACTATACGTGTGATTATATGGCTCAGTTGCGGTCACATTCACGTGGTCATATTCGCCTTGTCATATCCGTGCTGTTACATTCGTAAGGTCATATTCGCCTACGGTCATACTCGTCATAGTCCCTATTTACCCTCACTATGTCGATTGAAATATTGTGTATGTCGAATACATAACTCGTGTGAGGCCATGGTTGTATTTGTGGGCCACATTCATGGTCACATCCCTGGGCCACACTCATGGTCACATCCCTGGGCCACACTCATGGTCACATCCCTGGGCCACACTCATGGTCACATCCCTGGGTCACACTCATGGTCACATCCCTGGGCCACACCCATGGTCACATCCCTGGGTCACACTCATGGTCACATCCCTGGGCCACACTCATGGTCACATCCCTGGGTCACACTCATGGTCACATCCCAGGGCGACACTCATGGTCACATCCCTGGGCCACATTCATGGTCACATCCCTGAGCCACACCCATGGCCACATCCCTGGGCCACACCCATGGTCACATCCCTGGGTCACACTCATGGTCACATCCCTGGGCCACACCCATGGTCACATCCCTGAGCCACACCCATGGTCACATCCCTGGGCCACACTCATGGTCACATCCCTGGGTCACACTCATGGTCACATCCCTGGGCCACACTCATTGTCACATCCCTGGGCCACACTCATGGTCACATCCCAGGGCGACACTCATGGTCACATCCCTGGGCCACATTCATGGTCACATCCCTGAGCCACACCCATGGTCACATCCCTGGGTCACACTCATGGTCACATCCCTGGGTCACACTTATAGTCACATCCCTGGGCCACACTCATGGTCACATCACTGGGCCACACCCATGGTCACATCCCTGGGCCACACTCATGGTCACATCCCTGGGTCACACTCATGGTCACATCCCTGGGCCACACTCATTGTCACATCCCTGGGCCACACCCATGGTCACATCCCTGAGCCACACCCATGGTCACATCCCTGGGCCACACCCATGGTCACATCCCTGAGCCACACCCATGGTCACATCAATGGGCCACACCCATTGTCACATCCCTGGGCCACACCCATGGTCACATCCCTGGGTCACACTCATGGTCACATCCCTGGGCCACACTCATGGTCACATCCCTGGGCCACACCCATAGTTACATCCCTGGGCCACACTCATGGTCACATCCCTGGGCCACACTCATGGTCACATCCCTGAGCCACACCCATGGTCACATCACTGGGCCACACTCATGGTCACATCCCTGGGTCACACTCATAGTCACATCCCTGGGCCACACTCATGGTCACATCACTGGGCCACACCCATGGTCACATCCCTGGATCACACTCATGGTCACATCCCTGGGCCACACTCATGGTCACATCCCTGGGCCACACCCATAGTTACATCCCTGGACCACACTCATGGTCACATCCCTGGGGCCACACTCATAGTCACATCCCTGGGCCACACCCATGGTCACATCCCTGGGCCACACCCATGGTCACATCCCTGGGCAACACTCATGGTCACATCCCTGGGCCACACTCATGGTCACATCCCTGGGCCACACCCATGGTCACATCCCTGGGCCACACCCATGGTCACATCCCTGGGCCACACTCATGTCACATCCCTGGGCCACACTCATGGTCACATCCCTGGGCCACACTCATGGTCACATCCCTGGGCCACACTCATGGTCACATCCCTGGGCCACACTCATGGTCACATCCCTGGGCCACACTCATGGTCACATCCCTGGGCCACACTCATGGTCACATCCCTGGGCCACACTCATGGTCACATCCCTGGGCCACACCCATGGCCACACCCATGGTCACATCACTGGGCCACACTCATGGTCACATCCCTGGGCCACACTCATGGTTACATCCCTGGGCCACACTCATAGTTACATCCCTGGGCCACAGCCATGGTCACATCCCTGGGCCACACCCATGGTTACATCCCTGGGCCACACTCATGGTCACATCCCTCGGCCACACTCATGGTCACATCCCTGGGCCACACTCATGGTCACATCCCTGGGCCACACCCATGGTCACATCCCTGGGCCACACCCATGGTTACATCCCTGGGCCACACTCATGGTCACATCCCTCGGCCACACTCATGGTCACATCCCTGGGCCGCACACCCCCATGGTCACATCCCTGGGCCACACCCATGGTCACATCCCTGGGCCGCACACCCCCATGGTCACATCCCTGGGCCACACCCATGGTCACATCCCTGGGCATCACTCATGGTCCAATAATATACTCCCCTGCTGAGCTGGAAGAATATATTCCCCTGCTGAGCTGGAAGAATATATTCCCCTGCTGAGCTGGAAGAATATATTCCCCTGCTGAGCTGGAAGAATATATTCCCCTGCTGAGCTGGAAGAATATATTCCTCTGCTGAGCTGGTAGAATATATTCCCCTGCTGAGCTGGTAGAATATATTCCCCTGCTGAGCTGGAAGAATATATTCCCCTGCTGAGCTGGAAGAATATATTCCCCTGCTGAGCTGGAAGAATATATTCCCCTGCTGAGCTGGAAGAATATATTCCCCTGCTGAGCTGGTAGAATATATTCCCCTGCTGAGCTGGAAGAATATATTCCCTTGCTGAGCTGGAAGAATATATTCCCCTGCTGAGCTGGAAGAATATATTTCCCTGCTGAGCTGGTAGAATATATTCCCCTGCTGAGCTGGAAGAATATATTCCCCTGCTGAGCTGGAAGAATATATTCCCCTGCTGAGCTGGAAGAGTATATTCCCCTGCTGAACTGGAAGAATATATTCCCCTGCTGAGCTGGTAGAATATATTCCCCTGCTGAGCTGGTAGAATATATTCCCCTGCTGAGCTGGAAGAATATATTCCCCTACTGAGTTACAAATATTCATTATAGTCTCCTACTGCATAGTAAGAATACAATCCCGTGCCGTGCTCCAAGAATATATACCCCCTACCCCACTGCTCTGCAATAACAATGTATTTCCTAACTGAGCAACAGGGAATATACTCCCGTGTTCAGCGACAGAGAATGCGTATAGTAAGGATGAATTCCCTTCTTGCTTAGTAAGAATATAGTCCCTTAGTGTGTAGTAAAAATATAATGTCATCCCCCGGCTGTGTTCTTAGGTGATCCAGATGGAGACGGTTTAATGACCACTCTAGTCGTCTGTGGGTCATACAAGACGTCTCAAGTGATCTTCCAATGGGGTGGAGCCATGAGGGTGCTATACCAGAGCACTCCTCAACAAGCTCTCGTCTTTCCAAGCACTTCCTCACCCTTTACTCATGATCTATTCTCTTCGTCACTACTAATTCACGATCAATTCTCTCAAGGTAACCTCAAGATAATCTCTTCGTCACCACAAACTCGCAATCTGTTCTCTTCTTCAATCTTTCTTCGATCAAGTGACTTAATCTGTATATATTTAACAGATGATGAGGTTTGAAACCATGCCGCCATGATTGAGGAAAGACGTAGAGGTTTCGTAAGCGGACACTTAAGTATTTGATAAATCTTGGACTCTATATACTTCGATGTTGAAAGCTGCTTGCAATACGTCCATATGACACGTGACACTCCCCATAGTACATCAGACACGCCCCATTTGCTTTCTTGACACTGATACGACACGTCTCGCTATGTGGTGATCTACCATTGAATCGACAGATTAATACATATATATATATATATATATATATATATATATATATATATATATATATATATATATATATATATATATATATATATATATATATATATATATATAATTACACTGGATTAATCTTTGTATGTAGATAGGAGATGCCTCGTATGGGCCAATAAGCCTTCTGCAGTTACCTCTATTCTTATGTTCTTATGTTTCTTATCACCTGACCCAGTGCGGGTATAAAATCAACCAGCATTGTAAGATATCTTCACTTGAGAATGAACCATGGAGGTTCTAAACGTTGTGCAAATTATATAAATAAGTGTAATACATTCTATAGTAAATCACTTCTTTTCTTCACCTTAAAAGTACAAAAATGAGTTTTGGAGAACTCCTATTTCAATTAAGCCCTGATGCTAGAAAATAATTAGAGGGATAGAAGCCCTAAACCAGAAAATAATAAATACAGAATATGCGGTCATATTCAATGAAACACACACACACACATATATATATATATATATATATATATATATATATATATATATATATATATATATAAGAAAACCTGCTGCCAGTATTCACCAATATATATATATATATATATATATATATATATATATATATATATATATATATATATATATATATAGTTATATATATATATATATGTATATATATATATATATATATATATATATATATATATATATATATATATATATATATATATATATATAGTTATATATATATATATATGTATATATATATATATATATATATATATATATATATATATATATATATATATAAATATATATATATATATATGTATATATATATATATATATATATATATATATATATATATATATATATATATATATATATATATATATATATATATATATTAGTATATTTTGGTAGCAGTCTTTCCTGTAGACATATATTATTAAATATGACCGAAAAAGTAAGATTAATAATTCTAACACGAATTTTCTCAATCTTTCGTACATTTCTTTTCACTGTTGGTGGTAATTCAAAAATCAATTCTCCAAAATTCATTATTATTTCTAGTCTGACGCGACATTTGAGTGCGTTTCGTAAAACTTATTACATTTTCAAAGACTTAGGTTATATATAAAGGTTATATATATATATATATATATATAACCTCCGAAGAGACAACTAACACAACACCTATACCCCCTATTAGACTATTTTACAGGAACTTCTTTTCCACAGCTCATAAAACAGAGGAAAGGGTCCTGAAAGATATTGTTAATAGAAACGTTATCCCTACAGACAAAAATCAGAGGATACAACTGACGATTTACTATAAAACCAGAAAAACGGCCAGCCTACTCATGAGAAACTCTCCAGACACGAAACAGAACGCTTTAAAAGAGACTAACGTCGTCTATGCCTTCAAATGCCCACTTGGGGACTGTAAGCTCCAAAAAACCCAGTATATAGGCAAGACAACAACATCTCTTTCTAGGCGTTTAACGATGCATAAACAACAGGGCTCCATTAAGGAACATATAATCTCTTCCCATAACCAAACCATCGCCAGAAAAATCCTAGTAAACAACACAGAAATCATCGATAGATACAGCGATAGCAGGCGGCTTGACGTTTGCGAGGCACTACACATCAAGAAGTCAACACCAGCAATCAACAGCCAATTATTGCACAACTATATTCTACCCACCTCAAGACTCCGCTCCAATATAGAAGCGTCAAGAAATATGGACCAATAGGCTTTCTACAAACACTTCTATTCAATACCCATTGTTTCTGTTCTGTCTTGTGTTGATACTTTTAATACCCTATTAATATCCTCTAGTGTTCTGTCTTGTGTTAATGCCACATCATCCTTCCCACCTCACTCAAATGTAATGCCACATCACCCTTCCCACCTCACTCAAATGTAGATATAAAATCAGGGAAACGCAAGTTCTAATCAGTTGTGTATTTGTGAAGTCTTTGAAAATGTAATAAGTTTTACGAAACGCGCCCGTGTCGCGTCAGACTAGAAATAAAAATGAATTTTGGAGAAGTGATTTTTGATTTACCTCCAACAGTGAAGCATAATGTACGAAAGATTGAGAAAATTCGTGTTAGAATTATTAATCTTACTTTTTCGGTCATATTTAATAATATATGTCTACAGGAAAGACTGCTACCAAAATATACTAATGTTAAAGTGCACGACCCAGCAGCAAGGAATCAAGCCTTCACGATAAAATATCGCCAGGATCTGATTCGTGATCAGATATACAAGGCAGAGAATGAAATCAAAGACAACAAAACGCAACTACTTCATGCTACAAACGAGTGGAGAAATAGCAACATCGACCATAGTATCCGTACCCGCATTGAACAACACCTCGACATCCTCACAGACCAACATCACCTCAGCACTGAAACAAGGATTATCAAGAAACTAACAACATTATATGGAGGACCTATGGCAATTCCACGACCAAGAGATGGCTTCCTGAACCTTGCAGGAATTAACCTCACTGAGGACCAAGTCACTCTCCTAAATCTGGGCATAAACTGTCATGTTATGTCCAGACCGAGTGAAATGGCCCGGAAAGTGGAGTTGGAAATTCTGTTGGACGACATATTCGACCTCGAGACACAAAAGAAGGTCACTACCAAAGATACCTTACAAGCAGAACTTATTGCAGAAGGAGGAAAGAATCGAGGCAACTACAGAAGCACCATACTGTCCCCCGAGCTTAGAGCGGCAGCTAAAAGCCTTCGTGAGAACAAGGAGATAGTTGTCAGGAGAGGTGACAAGTCGCCAATATATGTCATTCTTAAAAAAGACGAATATCTGGCGAAAATGAACATAATACTCTCTGACCAAACTAAGTTCCAAAGGGTAACGAAGGACACTACAGCCGAATTAAAAGCAAAGGTCAACAAACTGATCGAAACTGTGAACGCCAAGAAATCCGGACTCCACCTGCCAAAGATCATTGGGGAATATAAACCTGGATATGCGTATGGAAATGTCAAGACGCACAAGCCTGGAAACCCACTTCGGCCAATCATTAGCCAGATACCCACACCCACGTACAGATTGGCAAAGCGACTCAACGGCCTGCTGACTCCTTATGTTCCTTGCGCCTTCAGCCTGAAGTCTCCAAAGGAATTTGTGGACTTACTGCGGGACGCACGGGCCACAGGGATAAGAGCCTCGTTGGACGTAGAATCGCTGTTTACCAACGTACCTGTGGACGAGACAATCGGAATGATAGCCGACAGAGTGTATCGTGATCCAGCCTGTACTCCTCTTGACATGCCAGAAAGTATTCTGAGGAAACTACTCCAAGCTTGTACTAAAGAGGCACCCTTCTTGAGCCCGGATGGGCACATGTATAAGCAAGTAGATGGGGTCGCCATGGGTTCTCCCCTAAGTGTCCTGTTTGCAAACTTCTACATGGGTACCATCGAGCAAAAAGTCTTAGTCGACATGAACTTGAAACCGGCCATATACTGCAGGTATGTTGACGACATTTTTACACAGGTACCTGATGTCAGACATCTGCAGGAGCTGAAGGAGGCATTTGAGCAGAGTTCCGTGCTGCGTTTCACTTACGAGACGGAAAAGGATGGGAAGCTGCCTTTTCTAGATGTAACAGTCATGGAAAAGGGCGGAGGTTTCCACACTGCAGTCTACACAAAGGAAACAAACATAGGAATGTGCCTAAATGCCAACAGCGACTGCCCTGACAGGTACAAGAGGAGTGTTGTTAACGCATACGTCGACCGTGCTCTCAGCCACAGCTCAGAATGGAAGCAAGTCGACGAAGAACTCTGTAGGGTAAGGCAGGTTCTAGTCAATAACGGCTTCTCCAATGGTTTCATCGAAGACATCATAAGAAGGAAAGTGAAAAGCCATGCAACCTCCGAAGAGACAACTAACACAACACCTATACCCCCTATTAGACTATTTTACAGGAACTTCTTTTCCACAGCTCATAAAACAGAGGAAAGGGTCCTGAAAGATATTGTTAATAGAAACGTTATCCCTACAGACAAAAATCAGAGGATACAACTGACGATTTACTATAAAACCAGAAAAACGGCCAGCCTACTCATGAGAAACTCTCCAGACACGAAACAGAACGCTTTAAAAGAGACTAACGTCGTCTATGCCTTCAAATGCCCACTTGGGGACTGTAAGCTCCAAAAAACCCAGTATATAGGCAAGACAACAACATCTCTTTCTAGGCGTTTAACGATGCATAAACAACAGGGCTCCATTAAGGAACATATAATCTCTTCCCATAACCAAACCATCGCCAGAGAAATCCTAGTAAACAACACAGAAATCATCGATAGATACAGCGATAGCAGGCGGCTTGACGTTTGCGAGGCACTACACATCAAGAAGTCAACACCAGCAATCAACAGCCAATTATTGCACAACTATATTCTACCCACCTCAAGACTCCGCTCCAATATAGAAGCGTCAAGAAATATGGACCAATAGGCTTTCTACAAACACTTCTATTCAATACCCATTGTTTCTGTTCTGTCTTGTGTTGATACTTTTAATACCCTATTAATATCCTCTAGTGTTCTGTCTTGTGTTAATGCCACATCATCCTTCCCACCTCACTCAAATGTAATGCCACATCACCCTTCCCACCTCACTCAAATGTAGATATAAAATCAGGGAAACGCAAGTTCTAATCAGTTGTGTATTTGTGAAGTCTTTGAAAATGTAATAAGTTTTACGAAACGCGCCCGTGTCGCGTCAGACTAGAAATAAAAATGAATTTTGGAGAAGTGATTTTTGATTTACCTCCAACAGTGAAGCATAATGTACGAAAGATTGAGAAAATTCGTGTTAGAATTATTAATCTTACTTTTTCGGTCATATTTAATAATATATGTCTACAGGAAAGACTGCTACCAAAATATACTAATGTTAAAGTGCACGACCCAGCAGCAAGGAATCAAGCCTTCACGATAAAATATCGCCAGGATCTGATTCGTGATCAGATATACAAGGCAGAGAATGAAATCAAAGACAACAAAACGCAACTACTTCATGCTACAAACGAGTGGAGAAATAGCAACATCGACCATAGTATCCGTACCCGCATTGAACAACACCTCGACATCCTCACAGACCAACATCACCTCAGCACTGAAACAAGGATTATCAAGAAACTAACAACATTATATGGAGGACCTATGGCAATTCCACGACCAAGAGATGGCTTCCTGAACCTTGCAGGAATTAACCTCACTGAGGACCAAGTCACTCTCCTAAATCTGGGCATAAACTGTCATGTTATGTCCAGACCGAGTGAAATGGCCCGGAAAGTGGAGTTGGAAATTCTGTTGGACGACATATTCGACCTCGAGACACAAAAGAAGGTCACTACCAAAGATACCTTACAAGCAGAACTTATTGCAGAAGGAGGAAAGAATCGAGGCAACTACAGAAGCACCATACTGTCCCCCGAGCTTAGAGCGGCAGCTAAAAGCCTTCGTGAGAACAAGGAGATAGTTGTCAGGAGAGGTGACAAGTCGCCAATATATGTCATTCTTAAAAAAGACGAATATCTGGCGAAAATGAACATAATACTCTCTGACTAAACTAAGTTCCAAAGGGTAACGAAGGACACTACAGCCGAATTAAAAGCAAAGGTCAACAAACTGATCGAAACTGTGAACGCCAAGAAATCCGGACTCCACCTGCCAAAGATCATTGGGGAATATAAACCTGGATATGCGTATGGAAATGTCAAGACGCACAAGCCTGGAAACCCACTTCGGCCAATCATTAGCCAGATACCCACACCCACGTACAGATTGGCAAAGCGACTCAACGGCCTGCTGACTCCTTATGTTCCTTGCGCCTTCAGCCTGAAGTCTCCAAAGGAATTTGTGGACTTACTGCGGGACGCACGGGCCACAGGGATAAGAGCCTCGTTGGACGTAGAATCGCTGTTTACCAACGTACCTGTGGACGAGACAATCGGAATGATAGCCGACAGAGTGTATCGTGATCCAGCCTGTACTCCTCTTGACATGCCAGAAAGTATTCTGAGGAAACTACTCCAAGCTTGTACTAAAGAGGCACCCTTCTTGAGCCCGGATGGGCACATGTATAAGCAAGTAGATGGGGTCGCCATGGGTTCTCCCCTAAGTGTCCTGTTTGCAAACTTCTACATGGGTACCATCGAGCAAAAAGTCTTAGTCGACATGAACTTGAAACCGGCCATATACTGCAGGTATGTTGACGACATTTTTACACAGGTACCTGATGTCAGACATCTGCAGGAGCTGAAGGAGGCATTTGAGCAGAGTTCCGTGCTGCGTTTCACTTACGAGACGGAAAAGGATGGGAAGCTGCCTTTTCTAGATGTAACAGTCATGGAAAAGGGCGGAGGTTTCCACACTGCAGTCTACACAAAGGAAACAAACATAGGAATGTGCCTAAATGCCAACAGCGACTGCCCTGACAGGTACAAGAGGAGTGTTGTTAACGCATACGTCGACCGTGCTCTCAGCCACAGCTCAGAATGGAAGCAAGTCGACGAAGAACTCTGTAGGGTAAGGCAGGTTCTAGTCAATAACGGCTTCTCCAATGGTTTCATCGAAGACATCATAAGAAGGAAAGTGAAAAGCCATGCAACCTCCGAAGAGACAACTAACACAACACCTATACCCCCTATTAGACTATTTTACAGGAACTTCTTTTCCACAGCTCATAAAACAGAGGAAAGGGTCCTGAAAGATATTGTTAATAGAAACGTTATCCCTACAGACAAAAATCAGAGGATACAACTGACGATTTACTATAAAACCAGAAAAACGGCCAGCCTACTCATGAGAAACTCTCCAGACACGAAACAGAACGCTTTAAAAGAGACTAACGTCGTCTATGCCTTCAAATGCCCACTTGGGGACTGTAAGCTCCAAAAAACCCAGTATATAGGCAAGACAACAACATCTCTTTCTAGGCGTTTAACGATGCATAAACAACAGGGCTCCATTAAGGAACATATAATCTCTTCCCATAACCAAACCATCGCCAGAGAAATCCTAGTAAACAACACAGAAATCATCGATAGATACAGCGATAGCAGGCGGCTTGACGTTTGCGAGGCACTACACATCAAGAAGTCAACACCAGCAATCAACAGCCAATTATTGCACAACTATATTCTACCCACCTCAAGACTCCGCTCCAATATAGAAGCGTCAAGAAATATGGACCAATAGGCTTTCTACAAACACTTCTATTCAATACCCATTGTTTCTGTTCTGTCTTGTGTTGATACTTTTAATACCCTATTAATATCCTCTAGTGTTCTGTCTTGTGTTAATGCCACATCATCCTTCCCACCTCACTCAAATGTAATGCCACATCACCCTTCCCACCTCACTCAAATGTAGATATAAAATCAGGGAAACGCAAGTTCTAATCAGTTGTGTATTTGTGAAGTCTTTGAAAATGTAATAAGTTTTACGAAACGCGCCCGTGTCGCGTCAGACTAGAAATAAAAATGAATTTTGGAGAAGTGATTTTTGATTTACCTCCAACAGTGAAGCATAATGTACGAAAGATTGAGAAAATTCGTGTTAGAATTATTAATCTTACTTTTTCGGTCATATTTAATAATATATGTCTACAGGAAAGACTGCTACCAAAATATACTAATGTTAAAGTGCACGACCCAGCAGCAAGGAATCAAGCCTTCACGATAAAATATCGCCAGGATCTGATTCGTGATCAGATATACAAGGCAGAGAATGAAATCAAAGACAACAAAACGCAACTACTTCATGCTACAAACGAGTGGAGAAATAGCAACATCGACCATAGTATCCGTACCCGCATTGAACAACACCTCGACATCCTCACAGACCAACATCACCTCAGCACTGAAACAAGGATTATCAAGAAACTAACAACATTATATGGAGGACCTATGGCAATTCCACGACCAAGAGATGGCTTCCTGAACCTTGCAGGAATTAACCTCACTGAGGACCAAGTCACTCTCCTAAATCTGGGCATAAACTGTCATGTTATGTCCAGACCGAGTGAAATGGCCCGGAAAGTGGAGTTGGAAATTCTGTTGGACGACATATTCGACCTCGAGACACAAAAGAAGGTCACTACCAAAGATACCTTACAAGCAGAACTTATTGCAGAAGGAGGAAAGAATCGAGGCAACTACAGAAGCACCATACTGTCCCCCGAGCTTAGAGCGGCAGCTAAAAGCCTTCGTGAGAACAAGGAGATAGTTGTCAGGAGAGGTGACAAGTCGCCAATATATGTCATTCTTAAAAAAGACGAATATCTGGCGAAAATGAACATAATACTCTCTGACTAAACTAAGTTCCAAAGGGTAACGAAGGACACTACAGCCGAATTAAAAGCAAAGGTCAACAAACTGATCGAAACTGTGAACGCCAAGAAATCCGGACTCCACCTGCCAAAGATCATTGGGGAATATAAACCTGGATATGCGTATGGAAATGTCAAGACGCACAAGCCTGGAAACCCACTTCGGCCAATCATTAGCCAGATACCCACACCCACGTACAGATTGGCAAAGCGACTCAACGGCCTGCTGACTCCTTATGTTCCTTGTGCCTTCAGCCTGAAGTCTCCAAAGGAATTTGTGGACTTACTGCGGGACGCACGGGCCACAGGGATAAGAGCCTCGTTGGACGTAGAATCGCTGTTTACCAACGTACCTGTGGACGAGACAATCGGAATGATAGCCGACAGAGTGTATCGTGATCCAGCCTGTACTCCTCTTGACATGCCAGAAAGTATTCTGAGGAAACTACTCCAAGCTTGTACTAAAGAGGCACCCTTCTTGAGCCCGGATGGGCACATGTATAAGCAAGTAGATGGGGTCGCCATGGGTTCTCCCCTAAGTGTCCTGTTTGCAAACTTCTACATGGGTACCATCGAGCAAAAAGTCTTAGTCGACATGAACTTGAAACCGGCCATATACTGCAGGTATGTTGACGACATTTTTACACAGGTACCTGATGTCAGACATCTGCAGGAGCTGAAGGAGGCATTTGAGCAGAGTTCCGTGCTGCGTTTCACTTACGAGACGGAAAAGGATGGGAAGCTGCCTTTTCTAGATGTAACAGTCATGGAAAAGGGCGGAGGTTTCCACACTGCAGTCTACACAAAGGAAACAAACATAGGAATGTGCCTAAATGCCAACAGCGACTGCCCTGACAGGTACAAGAGGAGTGTTGTTAACGCATACGTCGACCGTGCTCTCAGCCACAGCTCAGAATGGAAGCAAGTCGACGAAGAACTCTGTAGGGTAAGGCAGGTTCTAGTCAATAACGGCTTCTCCAATGGTTTCATCGAAGACATCATAAGAAGGAAAGTGAAAAGCCATGCAACCTCCGAAGAGACAACTAACACAACACCTATACCCCCTATTAGACTATTTTACAGGAACTTCTTTTCCACAGCTCATAAAACAGAGGAAAGGGTCCTGAAAGATATTGTTAATAGAAACGTTATCCCTACAGACAAAAATCAGAGGATACAACTGACGATTTACTATAAAACCAGAAAAACGGCCAGCCTACTCATGAGAAACTCTCCAGACACGAAACAGAACGCTTTAAAAGAGACTAACGTCGTCTATGCCTTCAAATGCCCACTTGGGGACTGTAAGCTCCAAAAAACCCAGTATATAGGCAAGACAACAACATCTCTTTCTAGGCGTTTAACGATGCATAAACAACAGGGCTCCATTAAGGAACATATAATCTCTTCCCATAACCAAACCATCGCCAGAGAAATCCTAGTAAACAACACAGAAATCATCGATAGATACAGCGATAGCAGGCGGCTTGACGTTTGCGAGGCACTACACATCAAGAAGTCAACACCAGCAATCAACAGCCAATTATTGCACAACTATATTCTACCCACCTCAAGACTCCGCTCCAATATAGAAGCGTCAAGAAATATGGACCAATAGGCTTTCTACAAACACTTCTATTCAATACCCATTGTTTCTGTTCTGTCTTGTGTTGATACTTTTAATACCCTATTAATATCCTCTAGTGTTCTGTCTTGTGTTAATGCCACATCATCCTTCCCACCTCACTCAAATGTAATGCCACATCACCCTTCCCACCTCACTCAAATGTAGATATAAAATCAGGGAAACGCAAGTTCTAATCAGTTGTGTATTTGTGAAGTCTTTGAAAATGTAATAAGTTTTACGAAACGCGCCCGTGTCGCGTCAGACTAGAAATAAAAATGAATTTTGGAGAAGTGA
The DNA here is from genome assembly GCF_040958095.1 of Procambarus clarkii. Taxonomy (NCBI): domain Eukaryota; kingdom Metazoa; phylum Arthropoda; class Malacostraca; order Decapoda; family Cambaridae; genus Procambarus; species Procambarus clarkii. The sequence continues at coordinate 21,262,492 of NC_091157.1, read as the reverse complement.
TTTTTGATTTACCTCCAACAGTGAAGCATAATGTACGAAAGATTGAGAAAATTCGTGTTAGAATTATTAATCTTACTTTTTCGGTCATATTTAATAATATATATATATATATATATATATATATATATATATATATATATATATATATATATATATATATATATATATATATATATATATATATATATATATATATATATATATATATTCAGTTGCATATTGTCCTGGGGACCATTCAGGCTTGTTCGCATTTGTGTTCCTCACGTGTGCCCCAAAGAATGAGGTGATTTGGTAAAATGCTATGCCCAAGATTACTATCCGAGTGCTGGCGGTGGGGTGGTTCAAATAGCCTTGGCTATCACCTCATTATGTCCGGTCGTGATGGTCAAGTGGATTAAGGCGTCTTGTACATACCAGTTGCGTTGGTCCTGGGAGTATGGGTTCGAGTCACTTCTGGGGTGTGAGTTTTCAGTTGCATATTGTCCTGGGGACCATTCAGGCTTGGTCGCATATATATATATATATATATATATATATATATATATATATATATATATATATATATATATATATATATATATATATATATATATATATATATATATATATATATATATATATATATATGTGTGTGTATATATACACACACACACACACACTAGCAGTAACCGGCCACGCGTTGCTGTGAGCCACAGCAACCTTCCCTGTCCCCCAGTCTTCCCAACCATTCCCCCCTCACCCGTCTCATCGGCCTCCCAACCATTCCCCACTCAACTCAACCGTCACCTCGTCCTACCACCATTCCCCACTCCACCATCCCCTCTTTCTTCCCACCATGCCCTACTCCCCTGTCACTTTGTCCTCCCCACCATTCTCCATTCCCCCCATCCCCTCGTCCCCACAATCCCAAACTCCCGCGTCCCCTCATCCTTCCCCACTGTTACCCACTCCCTTGTCCCCTCGTCCTCCCCTCCATATCTCACTTCCGTCCCCTCGTCCTCCCCACCATTCATCACTCCCTCATCCGCTGCCTTCCCAAATGGTCTGCTGTTCCTAACAGAAAATTGGGAACATCACGTGATCAGATGTTCCCATCACTGAAATATTGTTAACAAATATAAAAAAAAACAGTTAAATAAAATAAGGAAAATATAAAAATAAAGAAAAACACTTAAAAAATTAAATGAAAATATGAAAATAAAATAAACTGTACTCACAAAATGAATGGTATGGTAAACAACACAGCTCAATTCCAATGCAATTCACACAAAATAATTCAATCAAAATGAAAATAAATAAAAATCTATGAAAAATTCAATTGATCAATGCAATCAGAAACATTGAAATGGAATTGTAAAATATATTTAGTATAGCATGTGTGTGGCTCTTACCTGCAACAGATGGCGCTGTTTTTCAAGAAAAGCATAGTTTTACCTGTCACAGGTGTGGCATCTATACTTATACTTACGAAATGGACGGTATGGTAAACAACACAGCTCAATTTCAACACAATGTCACACAAAATAGTTCAATAAAAAATAAAATAAATAAAAATCTATGAAAATTAAATTTATCACTGCAATGGGAAACATTGAAATGGAATTCGTGACATTGTGCATGTTGCTCTTATGTGCAACCGATGATGCTGTTTAAAAAAAAAAAACATGCTTTTACCTGTCACAGTTGAGGCATGTATTTAGCAGATATATAAAAAGACGCGCCTATTCGAATGCAACTTTGTGTCAAAATTTAAAAGCAATCGGTAAAGAGGTTTCAAAGATTTCCCTCACATAAAAAACACATGAAAAACACAGTTTTTCAGAAAAAGCATTTTTTTTTTTTACCGTCACAGACGCGACGGAGTTGAAATTGGAGTTGAAAGGAGTTGAAACTGAAGTTCTACTGAACTTACTGGATCCGGCAGCCTCTCCGAGGCACAAACCAGGGTTTTACACAACTCCCCTGTGCACGCGAGCCATGTCAATAGGCCGTTCTTCTTCTTCGCCCTTACTTCATTACACACAGAAATCACAATTGCCTGATTCTGTGGGTAATGATGTAAGGGCGAAGAGGGAGAACGGCCTATTGACATAGCTCGAGAGCATGGGGCTAGTTGTGTAAAACTCTGGTTTGTGCCTTGGAGAGCCTGCAGGATCCAGTATGTTCAATAGAACTTCTGTTTCAACTCCATTTACCATGTCGTAGCTCAGTCGATTAAAGCAGCGTCTGGGATGCACTCGGCCGTAGGTTCAAATCCTCGTCACGGTCCATCTGGATTTGTTTATTTGATGCATCACGCAAGTGGGATTTCTGCGTGTAATGAAGTAAGGGCGAAGAGGGAGAACGGCCTATTGACATAGATTGAGTGCATGGGGGGTGTTGTGTGAAACCCTGGTGTGTGCCTCGGAGAGCCTGCAGGATCCAGTAAGTTCAGTAGAACTTCGGTTTCAACTCCTTTTACCATGTCGTAGCTCAATCAATTAAGGCAACGTCTGGGATGCTCCCGGCCGCAGGTTCGAATCCTCATCACGCCCCTTGTGGATTTGTTCATTTGATGCATTACGCAATTGTGATTTTTGTGATAGGAACGTTATCCCTACAGACAAAAAACAGAAAATACTATTAGCGATTTACTATAAAACCAGAAAACGGCCAACATACTAATGAAAAACTCTCCAGACACAAAGCAGAATACCTTGAAAGAGACCAACGTCGTCTATGCCTTCAAATGCCCACTTGGGGACTGTAAGCCTCAAAGAACTCAGTATATAGGCAAGGCAACAATGTCTTTTTCCAGGCGATTAACAATGCATAAGCAACAGGGCTCCATAGAGGAACACATAATCTCTTCTCACAACAAGACCATCACCAGAGAAATCTTAACAGACAACACAGAAATCATCGATAGGTACAACAATAGCAGGCGGCTTGACATCTGCGAGGCACTACACATCAAAAAGTCAACACCAGCAATCAACAACCAATTAATGCACAACTATATTCTACCCACTTCAAGACTCCGCACCAATATAGAAGCATCAAGAAATATGGGCCAATAAGCCCTTTGCAGTTACTTCCATCCTTCCCTTTAATATACCCAATTTATACCCATTGTTTCGTGTTCTGTCTTGTGTTGAAAGTTTTGTTCACTTCATCCAAAACTGTTGTAACATATCACCTCACCCAAATGCGGGTATATAAGATGAAAGCTCTTTAAATGATTGCATAGTAGAACTCTGTTAGTGTTTGCAGGTTATAGTTGTGTGTGTGTGTAAACTAAAGTCTTTGAAAATGTAATAAGTTATTACGAATCGCGTTCAAGTGTCGCGTCAGAGTAAAAATAAAAATGAATTTTGGAGAATTGATTTTTCAAGTACCATCGACATGGATCTTGATCTTCATTCTACTTTGCTCGGATGAAGGCGAATTAGCCGAAAACGTGATAGGCATTCTCTATTTTTCACATGTGGATATTCTGCATACTTGGATCAGTGTTTTTGTGATCATATATATATATATATATATATATATATATATATATATATATATATATATATATATATATATATATATATATATATATATATATATATATATTTTTTTTTTTTTTATACAATAGGAAGGGAGTACCACCTCTAGCTGGAAGAAGGGGGACCCATAGCCTCGGAGGAAACCACGCATAACGCATTAGAGGGAATGTTTAGATCCCCTCCAATACAGTTTCTGTGTGCTTTTCTCCTACCACCCCCTTCCTTGAATATTTTTTGTGCTTTATTATGCATTTGATGGTTACAAGATATACATGGGTTGATACAAAAATAATAATGCAAAAAGGTGCTTAAAGGTTATGGATCTCTTGAAGAACACAACAATGGGAAACATTGATGAATGTCACAGACGGGTTCGATCATTGTTGCAAGTCAAACACTTCTTCGAATTCCTCTGAAGTTGGACTAGTGCCCAAGACGCAACAGGCATTTCCCCTCTGAATCGCAACACTGAGGCGCTGGAACAAGAAACTTTTTGCTCTCTGGTCTTTTGTAGCGCTGATCAATTTGTCCCCCAATTCCTTCAGGAACTTCAATGCACATTTTCCCCATGAACCGAGGGTCTCCATATATATATATATATATATATATATATATATATATATATATATATATATATATATATATATATATATATATATATATATATATATATATATACGTATATATATATATATATATATATATATATATATATATATATATATATATATATATATATATATATATATATATATATATCATATATATATATGCATATATATATATATATATATATATATATATATATATATATATATATATATATATATATATATATATATATATGCATCTGGAGCTCTAACTGGAACCTTTCCAAGCCCCTATTCCGGCTACTCCTGCTACTGCGGCTACTCTCGCTGCTCCTATTCCGGCTACTCCTGCTACTGCGGCTACTCTTGCTGCTCCTACTCAATCCCTGGGATCTCACTTCATCCTGCCCATCATCCTCCTTTCCACTTTCAGCTCCTTTCTGGGTTCCTTGTTCTGTCGCTTCACTTTTGGCTCTTAACTGCCTCAGGATCTCATCCTTCATCCCAGCTACTTTAGATGCTTTCAACCTAATGCCACATTTTTCTGCTATTTGTTTTAATTGATCCCTCGTGCAACCTTCCAAGTCCTCGGGCTTGCCTGACTCCACAAACGCTTGCATCTTATCCATCTTGTCCTGTGAGTCTTCCCAAGAGAGAGAGTATACACCTGCGGTCACACATTTGATCTATTTCAGGAAGGGGTGTACAAATCTTCTCTTGGACAGGGTGTGGGTGTGTCAGTTCGCTCTTCCGGACACAGGCCCCCAACTTATTATAGTTGGTGTTGGTGGTGTTGTCGTTGTTGATCCTTCTCTCTGGACAACCCAACCCACAACTCGGTAGAGTACTTATACTTTACCAGGAGATCACCCTGGGCGCTTCTGGCTCTTGGAGAGGGGCTCAACGTCACACGTTTAGGGGATACGGCTCCAATACTTAGCCTCGTTGTCACGTGCACACACCCACTCGAGCCGCTCTGACTCCCCACTCTCTCTTTAGGTGATATGATCTCCTCAATCCCCTTTGACTTGTTAGTTTTCCGTCCTACCCTGTCCACAGCAGTGGTTCTTGGTTCTCTCTCTCTCTCTCTCTCTCTCTCTCTCTCTCTCCTCCTTTACTACTTCCGGAGAAGCCTCACTAGGACAAGGGCAAACACCTGCAAATTTGAATACATTTACTGGACCAAGCACATACACAATACATACACACATATAACAATAATAATAATAATGAATCCTACACTCTATACTATTTCAGTCAGGTTGCACTCCAACACCATCAGAACTCTATCATCAGTTTATCAAGTGGTATCCTATCTTTTGGTTCACCACCTAATATTACCAACTTCCTCAAGTAGATCAAGTCCTATAATACTATGTTGCACTGTCAGCAAGAGAATATATTTATCAATAACTTGTACCAGGAAAATCAGCGTATGAATGCAATAACATATATATATATCAGTATAAATGTTCCTTGATACACACTAATGACCAATCGATCACCCTATCAGTCCTAGAACACATACAACCATAGGTAATCCAGCCTACGACTGTAACTCTAAACTTCAGTATAAACACTCCTCGGGACAAGAATGGCAAACAATCACTCACCTTTCACTGCGTCTTGCACGCTAATGACAACCAAACACTCTATCACCTCCCTACAAGTAATCATTTAGAACTTCCTCTTCCACATCTGGAAGTTCACTACCCTGATCTCTTCAGGTTCTTCCGGGTTTAACTATTAGGATCCTCTGCAGCTCCTCCAGGCTGCTACCATGAAGTCTTCCTTGAGCAACTACGGTGCTTCACTACTTCTGCTAGGGTCCTCCACAGCTCTCCTGGCTGCTACACCATGAAGTTTCCTCGAGCAACTATGGTGCTTCACCACTTCTGAAGAAGCACGTGACACTCCTCTTCACTGCTTCTCCTCACAGCTCGAGGTCCTCTCCTCCACTACCTTGGAGTCTCATCAACTACTCCCTCTGTGCTGGCTTCGAAGTTCTCAGCAACTTCTTCCCCAAAGACAAACCTGCAACCCATTGACACTCCAATAGAAATGTTTCCCTTTAAACACATAAACAAAAAATAACCATACAATATGCTTGCCTCCAACATCTGTCTGCTCTCTACATACTGTAATAGTGGACTCCCCCGTTTTGGGCTGGTCCATGCTCCGCCTCGCCCAGAGGTCCTCACTCACTCTGAGAGGGTTCCCTGCCGTCAGGAGCTGGGCTCCCTCAGTCACCTGCCAGCGCTCAGAGGAGACAGACGACGCTCCGCCCTCCAGGATGTTCTTCCCTTTCCACTCTCTTATTTTAGGCCTTCTGCCTTATCAAATCATGTCTAATTTATCAATAAACATTGCTACTGTCGCTGGGCACACGACCAACTACAAGTAATCGCTATAGACTGGCTTAAAAATCGTGCTTACCACAGATTGTCTTGTCGAGGGCGCTCCTCCCTCTGATGTAGTCTGGTCAGGGAACTCCCATGGCCCACGATAATGTCTCTGGGCAGATTAATAAACACTCCTCGCCATCCAGGACTTGAGACCACAACGTTCCCAGCTCGATTCCACAGCTGGAACGTCTGCACACTTCTCCTCTCTAGGAGATATATCACTAGGGGTTCCTTTCCGACGGGAGCTCAAACGGAGCACAGCTTCTCCCTGCGATGTCCGGCACTCAAGTGAGTGTCAAAGCCCTCCAGAAGCGAGCCTCACGCCTCCAGCAAATTATCCACATCTCCTAACCAGTCATTTATCTATTTTCTTATTCACTGTCCATAATCTCAAATTATTTATTAAATCCAACCAGCTATTTTACATCTATATCTTCACCTCTATATTTCTTAGACCTTCTAGTCAGGTCAGGCTTGAGAGAATAATTCTCAAAGAGGAGACTCGTTTTTCGGCTGCCTGGGATCTTAACACATACCATGCCCAAGATTACCATCAGAGTGCCGGCGGGGAGATGGGGAATTAGCCTCGGTTACCATCCTCTTTTGTCCGGTCGTGTTGGTCGAGTGGTTAAGGTGTCCTGTATGCCAGATGCAGAGTGCTCCTGGCAGTATGGGTTCGAGTCACTTCTTCTGGGGTATGAGTGAGTTTTTATATATATATATATATATATATATATATATATATATATATATATATATATATATATATATATATATATATATATATATATATATATATATATATTAGTATATTTTGGTAGCAGTCTTTCCTGTAGACATATATTATTAAATATGACCGAAAAAGTAAGATTAATAATTCTAACACGAATTTTCTCAATCTTTCGTACATTTCTTTTCACTGTTGGAGGTATATCAAAAATCAATTCTCCAAAATTCATTTTTATTCTAGTCTGACGCGACACGAGCGCGTTTCATAAAACTTATTACATTTTCAAAGACTTTAGTTTACAAATACACAACTGAATAGAACTTACGCATCTCCGATTTTATATCTACATTTGAGTGAGGTGGAAGGGGTGATGTGGCATTAATAGGGTATTAATTTCATCAACACAAGACAGAACAAGAGGTGGCATTAATAGGGTATTAATTTCATCAACACAAGACAGAACAAGAGGTGGCATTAATAGGGTATTAATTTCATCAACACAAGACAGAACACGAAACAATGGGTATTGAATAGAAGTGTTTGTAGAAAGCCTATTGGTCCATATTTCTTGACGCTTCTATATTGGAGCGGAGTCTTGAGGTGGGTAGAATATAGTTGTGCATTAATTGGCTGTTGATTGCTGGTGTTGACTTCTTGATGTGTAGTGCCTCGCAAACGTCAAGCCGCCTGCTATCGCTGTATCTATCGATGATTTCTGTGTTGTTTACTAGGATTTCTCTGGCGATGGTTTGGTTGTGGGAAGAGATTATATGTTCCTTAATGGAGCCCTGTTGCTTATGCATCGTTAAACGCCCAGAAAGAGATGTTGTCTTGCCTATATACTGGGTTTTTTGGAGCTTACAGTCCCCAAGAGGGCATTTGAAGGCATAGACGACGTTAGTCTCTTTTAAAGCGTTCTGTTTTGTGTCTGGAGAGTTTCTCATGAGTAGGCTGGCCGTTTTTCTGGTTTTATAGTAAATCGTCAGTTGTATCCTCTGATTTTTGTCTGTAGGGATAACGTTTCTATTAACAATATCTTTCAGGACCCTTTCCTCCGTTTTATGAGCTGTGGAAAAGAAGTTCCTGTAAAATAGTCTAATAGGGGGTATAGGTGTTGTGTTAGTTGTCTCTTCAGAGGTTGCATGGCTTTTCACTTTCCTTCTTATGATGTCTTCGACGAAACCATTGGAGAAGCCGTTGTTGACTAGGACCTGCCTTACCCTACAGAGTTCTTCGTCGACTTGCTTCCATTCTGAGCTGTGGCTGAGACCACGGTCGACATATGCGTTAACAACACTCCTCTTGTACCTGTCTGGGCAGTCGCTGTTGGCATTTAGGCACATTCCTATGTTCGTTTCCTTAGTGTAGACTGCAGTGTGGAAACCTCCGCTCTTTTCCATGACTGTTACATCTAGAAAGGGCAGCTTCCCATCCTTTTCCATCTCGTAAGTGAAACGCAGCACGGAACTCTGCTCAAATGCCTCCTTCAGCTCCTGCAGATGTCTGACATCAGGTACCTGTGTAAAAATGTCGTCAACATACCTGCAGTTTATGGCCGGTTTCAAGTTCATGTCGACTAAGACTTTTTGCTCGATGGTACCCATGTAGAAGTTTGCAAACAGGACACCTAGGGGAGAACCCATGGCGACCCCATCTACTTGCTTATACATGTGCCCATCCGGGCTCAAGAAGGGTGCGTCTTTAGTACAAGCTTGGAGTAGTTTCTTCAGAATATTTTCTGGTATGTCAAGAGGAGTACAGGCTGGATCACGATACACTTTGTCGGCTATCCTCCCGATTGTCTCGTCCACAGGTACGTTGGTAAACAGCGATTCTACGTCCAACGAGGCTCTTATTCCTGTGGCCCGTGTTCCCCGCAGTAAGTCAACAAATTCCTTTGGAGACTTCAGGCTTAAGGTGGCATATCGATGTAAAATTAAAAGTGGTTCAATTTGCTTATAAGTTTTTGTATGAAATGGTTATAGAAACGGCTGCAGCTGGTCCAAGTTTCATCATCACACCCTAAACAGAAAAGGAGAAAAAAAAATAAACAACGAATTATGCAACGAATTTTCAAATAGTTTCAGGGAACACATGTGTCAACGAAAATCATTTCTATAACACTCAGATATTAAAGTAAGCACATAAAAAAGGATTCTAGTGATCCGTTTTATCAAAAAAGTGTTTAGTGCAATAATATAATTTTTCAAAGTTACCCTACTAAAAAAATATGCAATATATGATATTTATAAATTTTTATAAAATCCACATATAGACTTTTGACTAAAATGTCTACTAGAGTCTGTAGAAGCACAAACGCTACATATAAGGTGTAATTTGCATGTAAATTGATTAATAAATGAAAGCTCTGAAGTAATTTGAAGGTGTAAATTACTTTCCAGAGTAAAATAAAGATCCAAGTTCGGCCACCTGTAGCTGAGCTTGACTTCGACAGATTTCGTTCATAATTGGGACCCTTACAGATAAGCATCCATTGAGCAAGGTGTGCAAGTTTCATGCAAATCCCTTGATAACAAACGAGAAAAAAAATTGGCCAAAAAAAAAAAATAAAAAAAAAAAAATAAAAAAAAAATAAATTTAAATATAAATATATTGAACATACATATTACAATTATTACAAGAGTTTGTGCTTCTACAGCACATAGTAGACATTTTAGTTGACACATGTGTTCCCTGAGATTATTTGAGAATGTTGAACATTCGTTGCATAATACGTTGTGTATTTTTTTCTCCTTTTCTGTTTAGGGTGTGTTGGTGAAACTTGGACCAGTTGCAGCCCTTTCTATACCCATTTCATAAAAAAATTTATAAGCAAATTGAACAATTTTAATTTATAACGATATTTTTTGATATACCCCCTGAAGGCACAACGAACATAAGGAGTCAGCAGGCCGTTGAGTCGCTTCGCCAGTCTGTACGTGGGTGTGGGTATCTGGCTAATGATTGGCCGAAGTGGGTTTCCAGGCTTGTGTGTCTTGACATTTCCATACGCATATCCAGGTTTATATTCCCCAATGATCTTTGGCAGGTGGAGTCCGGATTTCTTGGCGTTCAGAGTTTCGATCAGTTTGTTGACCTTGGCTTTTAATTCGGCTGTAACGTCCTTTGTTACCCTTTGGAACTTAGTTTGGTCAGAGAGTACTCTCTTTAAACACATAAACAAAAAATAAGCATGCTTGCCTCCAACATCTGTCTGCTCTCTACATACTGTAATAGTGGACTCCCCCGTTTTGAGCTGGTCGATGCTCCGCCTCGCCCGGAGGTCCTCACTCACTCTGAGAGGGTCCCCTGCCGTCAGGAGCTGGGCTCCCTCAGTCACCTGCCAGCGCTCAGAGGAGACAGACGACGCTCCGCCCTCCAGGATGTTCTTCCCTCTCCACCCTCTTATTTTAGGCCTTCTGCCTTATCAAATCATGTCTAATTTATCAATAAACATTGCTACTGTCGCTGGGCACACGACCAACTACAAGTAATCGTTATAGACTGGCTTAAAAATCGTGCTTACCACAGATTGTCTTGTCGAGGGCGCTCCTCCCCCTGATGTAGTCTGGTCAGGGAACTCCCATGGCCCACGATAATGTCTCTGGGCAGATTAATAAACACTCCTCGCCATCCAGGACTTGAGACCACAACGTTCCCAGCTCGATTCCACAGCTGGAACGTCTGCACACTTCTCCTCTCTAGGAGATATATCACTAGGGGTTCCTTTCCGACGGGAGCTCAAACGGAGCACAGCTTCCCCTGCGATGTCCGGCACTCAAGTGAGTGTCAAAGCCCTCCAGAAGCGAGCCTCACGCCTCCAGCAAATTATCCACATCTCCTAACCAGTCATTTATCTATTTTCTTATTCACTGCCCATAATCTCAAATTATTTATTAAATCCAACCAGCTATTTTACATCTACATCTTCACCTCTATATTTCTTAGACCTTCTAGTCAGGTCAGGCTTGATAGAATTATTCTCAAAGAGGAGACTCGTTTTTCGGCTGCCTGGGATCATAACACATACCATGCCCAAGATCAGATACTAATATATATATATATATATATATATATATATATATATATATATATATATATATATATATATATATATATATATATATATATATATATATATACATATATATACATATATATAAACTCATTCATACCCCAGAAGTGACTCGAACCCATACTGCCAGGAGCACTCTGCATCTGGCATACAGGACACCTTAACCACTCGACCAACACGACCGGACAAAAGAGGATGGTAACCGAGGCTAATTCCCCATCTCCCAGCCGGCACTCTGATGGTCAGAGAGTACTCTCTGACCAAACTAAGTTCCAAAGGGTAACGAAGGACACTACAGCCGAATTAAAAGCAAAGGTCAACAAACTGATCGAAACTGTGAACGCCAAGAAATCCGGACTCCACCTGCCAAAGATCATTGGGGAATATAAACCTGGATATGCGTATGGAAATGTCAAGACACACAAGCCTGGAAACCCACTTCGGCCAATCATTAGCCAGATACCCACACCCACGTACAGACTGGCGAAGCGACTCAACGGCCTGCTGACTCCTTACGTTCCTTGCGCCTTCAGCCTGAAGTCTCCAAAGGAATTTGTTGACTTACTGCGGGGCACACGGGCCACAGGGATAAGAGCCTCGTTGGACGTAGAATCGCTGTTTACCAACGTACCTGTGGACGAGACAATCGGAATGATAGCCGACAAAGTCTCTTTTAAAGCGTTCTGTTTTGTGTCTGGAGAGTTTCTCATGAGTAGGCTGGCCGTTTTTCTGGTTTTATAGTAAATCGTCAGTTGTATCCTCTGATTTTTGTCTGTAGGGATAACGTTTCTATTAACAATATCTTTCAGGACCCTTTCCTCCGTTTTATGAGCTGTGGAAAAGAAGTTCCTGTAAAATAGTCTAATAGGGGGTATAGGTGTTGTGTTAGTTGCCTATACCCCCTATTAGACTATTTTACAGGAACTTCTTTTCCACAGCTCATAAAACGGAGGAAAGGGTCCTGAAAGATATTGTTAATAGAAACGTTATCCCTACAGACAAAAATCAGAGGATACAACTGACGATTTACTATAAAACCAGAAAAACGGCCAGCCTACTCATGAGAAACTCTCCAGACACAAAACAGAACGCTTTAAAAGAGACTAATGTCGTTTATGCCTTCAAATGCCCACTTGGGGACTGTAAGCTCCAAAAAAACCAGTATATAGGCAAGACAACAACATCTCTTTCTAGGCGTTTAACGATGCATAAGCAACAGGGCTCCATTAAGGAACATATAATCTCTTCCCATAACCAAACCATCGCCAGAGAAATCCTAGTAAACAACACAGAAATCATCGATAGATACAGCGATAGCAGGCGGCTTGACGTTTGCGAGGCACTACACATCAAGAAGTCAACACCAGCAATCAACAGCCAATTATTGCACAACTATATTCTACCCACCTCAAGACTCCGCTTCAATATAGAAGCATCAAGAAATATGGACCAATAGGCTTTCTACAAACACTTCTATTCAATACCCATTGTTTCTGTTCTGTCTTGTGTTGATACTTTTAATACCCTATTAATATCCCCTCCTGTTCTGTCTTGTGTTAATGCCACATCACCCTTCCCACCTCACTCAAATGTAGATATAAAATCAGAGATACGTTCTAATCAGTTGTGTATTTGTGAAGTCTTTGAAAATGTAATAAGTTTTACGAAACGCGCCCGTGTCGCGTCAGACTAGAAATAAAAATGAATTTTGGAGAAGTGATTTTTGATTTACCTCCAACAGTGAAGCGTAATGTACGAAAGATTGAGAAAATTCGTGTTAGAATTATTAATCTTACTTTTTCGGTCATATTTAATAATATATGTCTACAGGAAAGACTGCTACCAAAATATACTAATATATATATATATATATATATATATATATATATATATATATATATATATATATATATATATATATATATATATATATATATATGTATTAATAAATATGACCGAAAAAGTAAGATTAAAATGTTGCTCAATTAAATATTAGACTAAAAACCCAGAGTCTGTTTACATGCCTTAGCCTTTAAATTCAAAGTCTGTTTGTATATCTAAGAGACAGATCTCGTCTATTCTTTCTCGGTGTCTCGTTACTCATTCTACGAGTCTCTGTAACACTTCAGACTAACCATTTCACAAAAAGTAAGACTTAAAATTAGCATAGTAAAAACATGCCACATATGCATGCAAAGACAACAAAATTATCCAAGACTCAAAACCGGAATTTACTAACGTGAAATAGTTTTTCTTTTCCTATAAAGTTACGGAAAGTTTAAATATATTTCTCCATGGTGTCGTCGACAAAAATTTAATATAGATTGTTTAAATCTATTAATATCCAGGGAATTCATATTAATATCGAAGTAATATGTGCCACAGGAGACATTCCCATGCCCAATGAAATACAATAACTTGATGTATCTACGATAAAACGTTGAGGAAATGGAATGGCAGAAGCAATAGCAGGCTGTAGATGTTGTAGTAGTTGTTTCTTACTGGTTGTAGCAGCAGTAGTTGTAGAAATGTTCACTGATGTCTGCAGTAGTTGTCACAACAACAGTATAGTTATCTGACCGGCCAATAGACCAATCCTGGCCATTTTCAAGCTGGTTTCATCACAAATTCCTTCTCCACGATAATCTTCCAGAGGACAAAATAAGCTAGAGGGAGGCGGGGGAAGGGAGAGTAGTGTGTAATTACCCAAAGTAATTACCTAAGTGTGGTTTCAGGATGAGAGGTACGCTCCTGGTGTCCCATCCTCCCAGTACTCTTTGTCGTATAACGCTTTGAAATTACTGATGGTTTTGGCCTCCACCGTCTTCTCACTTAATTTGTTCCAACCGTCTACCACTCTACAAATACAGTGTGTGTAGGAAAGCCTTCTGCTTTTCTACTCAGATTAATAGAATGGGAATAACTTCGTACCGTTCAGCTGATCGTGTGGACTTGTTGTGATCGTTTTTTTAAATGTGTTTCGCCACTGAAGACATAGTCCCTATTAACTTGAGCACCAAAGTATTATTAGAAATTCTAACTCAACGATAATCGACCGTTTGTCATTTAAACACTAATTAAAATCCTCAAACCATGATCACATTACACAAATCAAGTTCCCATGACATGATGAATAGTTTTACATCATTAAACTTCTAACTAATCATAGGACACATATTGTGTATTTTATAATATTTTATTTCTTTTTAATAACTTTCGGGAGACCTCAGTAATAACTGTTCCACCCGCAAATTTAATCAAGAACATAATAGTCCATAGATAACCTTTCTTAGTGGAGTAGGTATTATATAGTGAACGAGCTTCACCATAAATATCCAACACCTTACGCAGATGTTGAGTCACAATAACGTGGCTGAAGTTTGTTTGACCAAATCGCACACTAGAAGATGAAAACGGACCGAAATGTCGTCGTCTCTTCATCTTCTAGTGTGTGGTTTGGTCAAGCATCCAACATCTTCAACATCATCGTGTAAAACTCTATGAAACAACCTTTCTTATGTTCGTTCAATACAGAGAATATGAAATCTTACCACAAGAGCATGATCGTCTTTTCTAGTAAAGCATCAAAGCTCGACTTTAGGAGGCGGTACATTCACTTGTTTTATTATATAAATATTCTCGTCTTATATGTGGAGAAAAAGACAAAAATCATCGCCTAACTGCATTTAATCCTCTTGTGAGGCTTAAACCAGTATTTAATGCAAGATCTCATGTGTACAGCTATAGAATAATTTTGACGTATTTTTATGTCAGTACCATCCTTTATTTAATATAATATCTCGGTCCACTAGTGAAATATGATATTTACTAATTGTTTTAATAAAGATGTATGATTTAATTTACCTTTTATCGTTGTTTTAATGTACGCAAGGCTTTAAAATAAACTGCAAAGCCAACCCTTTCATTAACAAAAACACCAAAAATGTTAAGCTTGGTCTTTTGTGGCAGTTTACACATCAGACCGAGTTCAATACGCAAAAAGGCCAGTATTTCTACGCTGAATAATTTAAACCAACCAGACTACGTTACTTTTCTTTCCCTACCGTCGGTTGCAGCTAAGGAACCTTGTTGACATCAATAATGATCGCTGGTATGGTTCACTCGTTGCTCAGGCATCAACCCAATCCTAGCGACAACCTGCTTTGTAATCAATTTAACTGTTTCGCCCCTTATATTCTTTGTTATTGTTTTCAATTTATTCGTCAGATTAATGCTGCAATGAGATTTGTTTCCCCATCTCAATGTGCTAAATCTTATGCAAGAGGCCTGGTCAAGGACCGGGTCGCGAGGACGCAATACCCCGAAATCTCCTCAAGTTAACCTCAAGGTTGTCGGGGGAAAGTGTTACAAAAAGCATTTCACAAATTGCTGCTCAACAAAAAGCAGAGAGAATAGAAGCCAGATCGCATGAGAATATTTCGCATATCGTGACGAGAAAATAAAATAAAAATAATTACATGTCAACATTACACAAAGAAAAACACTTGATTAATACATTATGCCATTTTTATTTGATTAAACTGGTCATATATTCTGTTAGACTAAGTTTTATTAATGTAAATATATTGCATTTCACAAACTAGTCATAAAAAAATCTAAGTCGATGTAGATTTCGTGCAAATGATTGTTTTTTGTCTGTTTGTTGAGTTAATTCGTGTTTGTTGTACTTCATTCTCACTCGGGTTAAGATTTGATTATTTCAGCCTCTGTATTATCTCGTATACAAGTTGATTTACTTGTATGATTGTTTATCTTCTTATAGTGTTGCTCTTTTACAGGCTTCCTCTTGTGTTTTTCATCCTTAACCCTCTTTTACTTTCATTGTTCTTCGTATTTTGTGCTTCCCCTCTTCATCATTTTGTTCCTTCTCTCTTCTCTCTCTCTCTATCTTCCTTCTCTCTCTCTCTCATCTTCTCTGTCTTCCTATACTCTCTTTATTCACTCTCTTCCTTCTCTTTCTTTTTTCTCTTTCTTCTTTCTCTTTCTTCTTTCTCTTCCTAATCTCTCTTCCATCTCTTTCTTCTTTCTCTTTCTTCTTTCTCTTTCTTCTTTCTCTTCCTTATCTCTCATCCTTCACTTTCTTTCTTCTTTTTTTTCTTCTCTGCATTATCTTCACTCTATTCCATATCTGTTCCTTTTCTCTCTCATCCTTCTCTTTCTCTTTTCCAAATCTTTCTCTCTCTCTCTCTTTGTTTACGCCAAGACTAGGGTTTACTAAGACTCAAATGATGTACCCAGTGAAACTGCAAGTAAGAGCTGTTATCTAACCTCAGTTCAGTTGAAACCTGCTCCTACAGACCCATTAATGTCATTAACCCATTACATGCATCACACGGAAAAAACTCTACTCACTATGTAACAGGATGAGTCCGTAGCGAACCGTGTTCCAGAGCCTTTATGTGATCAGTTGACCTGATCTCCTGTATATCAACTTGTTGAGCGAACAAGTTCCAGATGCGAGTCACCATAGGAGTGAATGATCGCTGATGGAGTGATGTTCTTCGGAAAGACAGTTTTTCTCTGTCTTTCTTTCTCTTTCTCTGTCTGTCTGTTTCTCTCTCTCTCTCTCTCTCTCTCTCTCTCTCTCTCTCTCTCTCTCTCTCTCTCTCTCTCTCTCTCTCTCTCTCTCTCTCTCTCTCTCTCTCTCTGTCTCTCTCTCTCTGTCTCTGTCTCTGTCTCTGTCTCTCTCTCTCTCTCTCTCTCTCTCTCTCTCTCTCTCTCTCTCTCTCTCTCTCTCTCTCTCTCTCTCTCTCTCTCTCTCTCTCTCTCCTACTCTTTCAGCCTTGTTCTTTCTCTCTCCTCATCAACTTTCTTTATCTCTCTCTCTCTCTTTTCTCTCGAAAGATTTACCCAGCGTCTCTCTCCCTGCCTGTCGACCATCTCCTCCATTAACAAGGAAGGTCGGTGGTCCAGTAATTCTCCCTAGCTCTTCCTCTCTCCTCGCAAATGGGCTCCGTGTTTTCCCCGGCAAGTGGACATTCCTTCCCTAATGCCACGGTAATCCTTGCGTAAAGTGTGAATTCTTAGGGAAACTTGGCATCGGATCTTTTCCCCATCGTTCAGGCCTGCCAGCATTTTTTCTCCGTTTTCAGATTTTTTTTTTACCCCTATGGAATCTGTCCTGTTGTCAAAGGTTTCGTGTGCACTTTCCTTCTTGGTATCTGTATTTTTAATATTAGTTTTTTAGGGTATTGGTTTAAGGTTTTGTTGCTTATGCACTAACACGACATTTAGGTTTGGCCGCTTTTGTAGGGAAGTTGTGTAAAAAAAAGTATTTTTTTATAAGTCTACTGTGCACTATTTTGTGCGTTATTTCGTATTCGAGTTTTTCTTTCTTGAGAAGTTCCTTCATCTTTAATGGAACTGTATCTCTTCTTTAGCTTGCTTCTCATCTTGCAGTAGTTGGCGACCGTCTTATATAAAGATTAGGCGATATATCGTAGTTGTTGTAGCAGTAAGATTATATGATCTCGTTGTAGCTACAGTAGTAAGGTTAGACGATCTCGTAGTGGTTGTGGTAGTATGAGGAGGTAATCTCGTAGTAGCTGTAGGTTACAATAATAAAAATAGATTCGGTACCTTTCCTTCGTAAATTTTAGTGTGAGTTTACTAAGGACCATAATTTGCTTGCTTGAACACCACAATCTGGCTTGCTTCCACACCTCAATGTGGCTTGCTTCCACACCACAATATGGCTTGCTTCCACACCTAAATGTGGCTTGCTTCCACACCTCAATGTGGCTTGCTTCCACACCACAATATGGCTTGCTTCCACACCTAAATGTGGCTTGCTTCCACACCTCAATGTGGCTTGCTTCCACACCTCAATGTGGCTTGCTTCCACACCACAATCTGGCTTGCTTCCACACCTCAATGTGGCTTGCTTCCACACCTCAATGTGGCTTGCTTCCACACCTCAATGTGGCTTGCTTCCACACCACAATCTGGCTTCCTTCCACACCACAATCTGGCTTGCTTCCACACCTCAATGTGGCTTGCTTCCACACCTCAATCTGGTTTGCTTCCCCGCCAGATATGTAATGAAAGCATTTAAGGAATAAAACGTTACTCTAGTGTGACTATGTAGCATTTGCAAGGAATTTGAGGACAAAGAAGCCGAGATATTCAGAAAAAAGGCTGAGATATGAAGACAAGGAACTGAAATAGAAATATTATTTAATCTGCATTAATAAAAAAATCAAAGCAAATATCATTAATATTAGTATTGTTTTATTCACTTGGGTTTTAATTGATCTATTAAAAATAGATCCAAGGTTAGTAAGATGATTAATTGACGAATATTCCCACATACACATTACTTGTAGGAACTCTCACGTATTGGCTAATGAGCCTTCTGTCTCTCTCTCTCTCTTTCTCTGTCTCTCTGTCTCTCTGTCTCTCTCTCTCTCTCTCTCTCTCTCTCTCTCTCTCTCTCTCTCTCTCTCTCTCTCTCTCTCTCTCTCTCTCGCTCTATCTCTTTCCACCTCTCTGTAATCTGTAAGACATGGCCAATTGTCTAACGCTTTGTTTGTTCATTTGTCAGAAAAATCTCACCAAATTGATTGGGAGATGGCTTCTTCAATAACGAATTGTAAAACACTTTCCAAAGGAACATAATTGAATCTGCTTTAATACAGATTTCAAAAACATGTACTTTGAACATTAGCAGTGGTTTATATAATTTAGATCCATTTTTGATAGATCAGTTAAAGGGCGATTTGAGTAGGATCATTGATACACATTTGTCCCGCTAAATAATTGTTTATATTCTCTATCTTATCCTATTGTTAATTGTGTTTGGGTTATAAGAACATAAGAACAAAAGTAACTGCATAAAGCCTATAGGATGCTGCTTCTATTCATACCCACCCAATCCCAGTCATAAACAAAAATTTATCATTGTACCTCTCTTCACTTCACTTCACTTCACCTGTCTCTTGCCTATATATGTCCATATCGTTTTACTTGTAACTCACGGGAGACATCTCCCGTCACGCAGGGTGCAGTCGCACCTCCACAGATCTCCAGTATCAGCTATTGATACTAGTAATGGCTCAAAAGGGCCACCACTTACGGGCTATTCATGCCCGTGCCACCTTTTGGGTGGTTTAATCTTCATCATCATCATACTTGTAACTCATCCTTCTGAAGATTTATTATTAAATACGAAAGTATTTAAGGAAATTCCTGTTTCAATTCTTCCTCTGTGGTCTGACACAATCATTGAGCCTTGATGTGGCTCAGCAAAGCATGTACGTTGCTGAGCCACATCATCCTTCCCTGTCCTCCAGTCCTCCTCACCATTCCCCCCTCACCCGTCTCCTCGGCCTCCCAACCATTCCCCACTCTACCGTCCCCTCGTCCTCCCCACCATTCCCTCTCCACCATCCCCTCTTCCAACCATGCCCCACTCTCCTGTCCCATTATCCTCCCCACCATTCTCCATTCCCCCATCCCCTCGTCCCCACCATCCCAAACTTCCCTGTCCCTTCGTCCTTCCACACCATTACCACATCTCTTGTCCCCTCGTCATCCCCACCATCTCTCACTTCCGTCCCCTCGTCAACCCCACCATTTCCTACTTCCTCGTCCAATGCCTTCCCAAATGGCCTGATGTTTCAATCAGAAAATTGGGAACATCAAGTGATCTGATGTTCCCATCACTGAAATATAAGAAAAACAGTTAAAAAATTAAATGAAAAATGACAAAATATAAAAATCAATTATTCTCACGAAATGAACGGTCTGGTAAACAACACAGCTCAATTCCAATGCAATTCACAAAATAATTAAATCAAAATGAAAATAAATCAAAATTTATGAAAATTAAATTTATCAGTGCAATCAGAAACATTGAAATGGAATAGTAACATATCAAGTATAGCATGTGTCTTGCTCTTATATGCCACAGATGGCGCTGTTTTTCCAGAAAAACAGTTTTACCTGTCACAGGTGAGGCATCTATACTTATACTTACGAAATGAACGGTATGGTAAACAACACAATGCCACACAAAATAATTCATAAAAAATAAAATTAATCGAAATCTATGAAAATAAAATTTATCAGTGCAATCGGAAACATTGAAATGGCATTCGTGACATATTTAGTATAGTGTGCATGTTGCTATTATGTGCAACAGATGGCGCTGTTTTTCAAAAACGCATGTTTTTACCTGTCACAGGGGGTGGCATCTATATAGTAGGTATATAAAAAGACGCGCCTATTCGAATGCAACACTGTGTCAAAGTTTCAAAGCAATTGGTGAAGAACTTTCGGAGATTACAGCGTGTGTTGCTCCTACGTCCAACAGATGGCGCTGTTAAAAAAAATGTATTTTCCTCTCAAAGGTGACGCATGTATGTAGTAGATATATAGAAAGACGCGCCTATTCGAATGTAACGTTGTGTTAAAATTTCAAAGTGATCGGTAAAGAGGTATCGAAGATTTCCCTCACATAAAAAAACAGTTTTTCTGAAAAAGCATGATTTTTTTACCGTCACGGACATGACATCTATAAAGTATGTATATATAAACCTGCTCGGATGTGAATGGAACGTTGTGTGAAAATTTAAAAGCAATCAGTGATGAACTTTCGGAGATTAGCGATTTTGAACAAACGAACATTTCCATTTATATATATATATACTAGCTGTACCTGGCCACGCGTTGCTGTGGCTCAGCAATGTACATGCGTTGCTGAACCACAGTAGGCTCGTTCTTTTGTCCGTTCCCGTTCCCAACCATTCCTCACTCCTCCGTCCCTCGTCCTCCCAACCATTCCTCACTCTCTCGTCCGTTTTTCCTCCCCATCATCCCCCACTCCATCATCCCGCATTCTCCTAACCATTTCCCACTCCACCATCCCCTCGTCCTCCCCACTATCTCCCACTCTTCCGTCCCCCCGTCCTCACCTACCATTCCCTCCCCGCCCACATTCCCTCTTCCTCCCTACCATCCCCCACTTCCATCCCTTCCTCCTTCGCATCATTCTCCACTCCCTCGTCTGATGATCAAATGATCTGATGTTTCCATCAGAAAATTGGGAACATCAAATGATCTGGGGCTAGATCCACGAAGAAGTTACGCAAACACTTTCGAACCTGTACATCTTTTCTCAATCTTTGGCGGCTTTGTTTACAATTATTAAACAGTTAATGAGCTCCGAAGCACCAGGAGGCTGTTTATAACAATAACAACAGTTAATTGGCAAATTTTCAAGCTTGTAAACTGTTTAATAAATATACCCAAAGCCATCAAAGATTGACTAACGATGTACACGTTCGTAAGTACTTGCGTAACTGCTTCGTGAATCTGGTCCCAGCTGTTCCGATCATTGAAGTATAAGAAAAACAGTTCAAAAAACGAAACGAAAAATAATGAAAAAATAAAGAAATAAACTCACAAAATGAACGGTATTGTAAACAAAACAGCTCAATTCCATCGTACACAAAATAATTCAATCAAAATGAAAATAAATCGAAATATATAAAAATTAAATATATCAATGAAATGGGAAACACTGAATTGGAATCGTAACATATCTAGTGAAGCATGTGTTGGACTTAAGTGCAACAGTTGACGCTGAATTTCAAAAACGCATGTTTTTACTTGTCACAGGGGTGGCGTCTATATAGTAGGTATATAAAAACACGCGCTTTTTTAATGGAACATTGTGTAAAAATTTCAGAGCAATCGGTGAAAAACTTTCGGAGATTACAGTGTGTGTTGCTCTTACGTCCAACAGCTGGTGCTGTTTTTTTTTTTAAATGCATGTTTTTTTCCTGTCCCAGATGAGACATGTATAAAGTAAGGTATATAAAAAGACGCGCTTATTCGAATGCAACATTGTGTCAAAATTTCAAAGCAATTGGAAAAGAGGTTTCGAAGATTTCTCTCACATGAAAAACACAGTTTTAAAAAAAACATGCTTTATTTTTTTACCATCACAGACATATTTACCAACACATTTTTATTGTATGTATATAAAAACCCGCTCGGATGCGAATGGAACGTTGTGTGAAAATCTCAATGCAATCGGTGAAAACTTCGGAGATTAGCGATTATAACAAACGAACATTCCCATTTATATTTATATAGATAGATAGCGTGAATTGCTCTTACGTGCAACAGATGACGTTCTTTCTTTAAAAAAGAATGTTTTTACCTGTCACAGGTGTCAACTATACTTAAACAGAATGAAATGAACGGTATGGTAAACAATATAGCTCAATTTCAATGCAATGCCACACAAAATAATTAAATCAAAATGAAAATAAATCGTAATCTATGAAAATCCATTTTATAAATGCAATCGGAAACATTGAAATGGAATCGTAACTTATTTAGTATAGTGTATGTGTGTGTTTTGTTATTACATGCAACAGATGGTCCTGTTCTTCAAAATAAACATGTTTCTACCTGTCACAGGTGTGGCATTTATGTAGTAAGTATATAAAAACATGCGCGTATTCGAATGGAACATTGTGTAAAAATTTCAAAGCAATTGGCGAAGAACTTATGGACATTAAGCTGTGTTGCACTTACGTTCAACAGATGGCACTGTTTTCCAAAAAAAACATGTTTTTTTAAATTCACAGGTGTGGCATGTATATAGTAGAGATATAAAAAGACGCGCCTATTCGAACGCAACGTTGTGTCACAATTTCAAAGCAATCGGTAAAGAGGTTTCGAACATTTCCCTCATATGAAAAAACATGAAAAACACATTTTTTTTTAGAAAAAGCATGTTTTTTTTTACCGTCACAGAAGTGACATCTATATAGTATGTACATAAAAACCAGCTTGGATGAAATGGAACGTTGTGTGAAAGTTTCAAAGCAATCGGTGAAGAACTTTCAGAGAATAGCGATTTTCAGCAAACGAACATTTCCTTTTTTATTTAATATATATATATATATATATATATATATATATATATATATATATATATATATATATATATATATATATATATATATATATATATATATATATATATATATATATGTGATTGAAAACTAACACCCCAGAAGTGACTCGAACCCATACTGCCAGGAGCAACGCAACTGGTATCTACAGGACGCCTTAATCCGCTTGACCATCACGACCGGACTAAGGAAGTGATAGCCGAAGCAATTTGAACCACTTCTTCGCCGGCACTCGGATGGTAATCTTGGGCAGAGCATTTTATCAAATCACCTCATTCTTTAGGGCACACGTGAGGAACACAAATGCAAACAAGCCTGAATGGTCCCCAGGACTATATGCGACTGAAAACTCACACCCCAGAAGTGACTCGAACCCATACTCCCAGGAGCAACGCAACTGGTAACTACAGGACGCCTTAAATCGCTTGACCATCACCACCAGACTAAGGAAGTGATAGCCGAAGCTGTTTGAACCACTTCCCTGCCGGCATCCGGATGAGGTGATTTGATAAAATGCTATGCCCTAGATTACTATCTGAGTGCCGGCGGGGAAGTGGTTCAAATAGCTTCGGCTATCACTTCCTTAGTCCGGTCGTGATTGTCAAGCGGATTTAGGCGTCCTGTATATACCATTTGCATTGCTCCTGGCAGTATGTGTTCGAGTCACTTCTGGGGTGTGAGTTTTCAGTCGCATAGAGTCCTGGGGACCATTCAGGTTTGTTTGCATATATATATATATATATATATATATATATATATATATATATATATATATATATATATATATATATATATATATATATATATATATATATGAATGAAAACTCACACCCCAGAAGTGACTCGAACCCATACTCCCAGAAGCAACGCAACTGGTAACTACAGGGCGCCTTAATCCACTTGACCATCACGGCCGTCAAAAGGAAGTGATAGCCGAGGCTATTTGAGCCACTTCCCCGACGGCAACTCGGATGGTAATCTTGGGCATAGCATTTCACCAAATCACCTCATTCTTTGGGGCACACGTGAGGAACACAAATGCGAACAAGCCTGAATGGTCCCCAGGACTATATGCGAATGAAAACTCACACCCCAGAAGTGACTCGAACCCATACTCCCAGAAGCAACGCAACTGGTAACTACAGGGCGCCTTAATCCACTTGACCATCACGGCCGTCAAAAGGAAAAATATATTTCCATATATAAAATATATATACAAGCCATTCAGGCTTGTTCGCATTTGTGTTCCTCACGTGTGCCCCAAAGAATGAGGTGATTTGGTGAAATGCTATGCCCAAGATTACCATCCGAGTTGCCGTCGGGGAAGTGGCTCAAATAGCCTCGGCTATCACTTCCTTTTGACGGCCGTGATGGTCAAGTGGATTAAGGCGCCCTGTAGTTACCAGTTGCGTTGCTTCTGGGAGTATGGGTTCGAGTCACTTCTGGGGTGTGAGTTTTCATTCGCATATAGTCCTGGGGACCATTCAGGCTTGTTCGCATTTGTGTTCCTCACGTGTGCCCCAAAGAATGAGGTGATTTGGTGAAATGCTATGCCCAAGATTACCATCCGAGTTGCCGTCGGGGAAGTGGCTCAAATAGCCTCGGCTATCACTTCCTTTTGACGGCCGTGATGGTCAAGTGGATTAAGGCGCCCTGTAGTTACCAGTTGCGTTGCTTCTGGGAGTATGGGTTCGAGTCACTTCTGGGGTGTGAGTTTTCATTCGCATATAGTCCTGGGGACCATTCAGGCTTGTTCGCATATAGATATATATATGTATATATATATATATATATGTATATATATATATATATATATATATATATATACATATATATATATATATATATATATATATATATATATATATATATATATATATATATATATATATATATATATATATATATATATATATTATTAAATATGACCGAAAAAGAAAGATTAATAATTCTAACACGAATTTTCTCGACCTTTCTTACGTTTCTTTTCACTGTTGATGGTAATTCAAAGATCAATTCTCCAAAATTCATTTTTATTTCTAGTCTGACGCGACACTTGAGAGCGTTTCGTAAAACTTATTACATTTTCAAAGACTTTAGTTTACAAACACACAACTGAAACTGAATAGAGCTTTGCACATCTTAGAGTTTATATCTACATTTGGGTGAGGTGGATGAGGTGAAAACGAACTTTCAACAATGGGTATTAAATGGGTATTAAATTCTAACACAAGACAGAACACGAAACAATGGGTATTGAATGGAAGTAATTGTAGAAAGCCTATTGGTCCATATTTCTTGATGCTTCTATATTGGAGCGGAGTCTTGAAGTGGGTAGAATATAGTTGTGCATTAATTGGCTGTTGATTGCTGGTGTTGACTTCTTGATGTGTAGTGCCTCGCAGACGTCAAGCCGCCTGCTATCGTTGTATCTATCGATGATTTCTGCGTTGTTTGCTAAGATTTCTCTGGTGATGGTTTGTTTGTGGGAAGAGATTATATGTTCCTTAATGGAGCCCTGTTGCTTATGCATCGTTAAACGTCTGGAAAGAGATGTTGTTGTCTTGCCTATATACTGTTTTTTTTTAGGCTTACAGTCCCCAAGAGGGCATTTGAAGGCATAGACGACGTTGGTCTCTTTTAAAGCGTTCTGCTTTTTTGTCTGGAGAGTTTCTCATAAGTAGGCTGGCCGTTTTTCTGGTTTTATAGTAAATCGTCAGTTGTATCTTCTGAATTTTGTCTGTACGGATAACGTTTCTACTGACATTATCTTTCAGGACCCTTTCCTCCGTTTTATGGGCTGTGGAAAAGAAGTTTCTGTAAAATAGTCTAATAGGGGGTATAGGTGTTGTGTTAGTTGTTTCTTCAGAGGTTGCATGGCGTTTCACTTTCCTTCTTATGATGTCTTCCACGAAACCATTGGAGAAGCCGTTGTTGACTAGGACCTGCCTTACCCTACAGAGTTCTTCGTCGACTTGCTTCCATTCTGAGCTGTGGCTGAAGGCACGGTCGACATAAGCGTTAACAACACTCCTCTTGTACCTGTCCGGGCAGTCACTGTTGGCATTCAGGCACATTCCTATGTTTGTTTCCTTAGTGTAGACTGCAGTGTGGAAAACTCCGCTCCTTTCCATGACTGTTACACCTAGAAAGGGCAGCTTCCCATCCTTCTCCACCTCGTAAGTGAAACGCAACACAGAATTCTGCTCAAATGCCTTCTCAGCTCCTGCAGATGTCTGACATCAGGTACCTGTTTAAAAATGTCGTCAACATACCTGCAGTATATGGCCGGTTTCAAGTTCATGTCGACTAAGACTTTTTGCTCGATGGTACCCATGTAGAAGTTTGCAAACAGGACACATAAAGGAGAACCCATGGCGACTCCATCTACTTGCTTATACATGTGTCCATCCGGGCTCAAGAAGGGTGCCTCTTTAGTACAAGCTTGGAGTAGTTTCCTTAGACTGTTTTCTGGTATGTCAAGAGGAGTACAGGCTGGATCACGGTACACTCTGTCGGCTATCATCCCGATTGTGAGAACAAGGAGATAGTTGTCAGGAGAGGCTACAAGTCGCCAATATACGTCATTCTTAAAAAGGACGAATATCTGGCGAAAATGAACCTCATACTCTCTGACCAAACTAAATTCCAAAGGGTAACGAAGGACACTACAGCCGAACTGAAAGCAAAGGTCAACAAATTGATAGAAACTGTGAACGCCAGGAAATCTGGACTCCACCTGCCAAATATTATTGGGGAATATAAACCTGGATATACGTATGGAAATGTCAAGACACACAAGCCTGGAAACCCACTTTGGCCAATCATCAGCCAGATACCCACACCCATGTACAGACTGGCGAAACGACTCAACGGCTTGCTGACTCAATATGTCCCTTGCGCCTTCAGCCTGAAGTCTCCAAAGGAATTTGTTGACTTACTGTGGGGAACACGGGCCACAGAGATAAGAGCCTCGTTGGATGTAGAATCTCTGTTTACCAACGTACCTGTGGATGAAACAATCGGGATGATAGCCGACAGAGTGTACCGTGATCCAGCCTGTAGTCCTCTTGACATACCAGAAAACAGTCTAAGGAAACTACTCCAAGCTTGTACTAAAGAGGCACCCTTCTTGAGCCCGGATGGACACATGTATAAGCAAGTAGATGGGGTCGCCATGAGTTCTCCCCTATGTGTCCTGTTGGCAAACTTCTACATGGGTACCATCGAACAAAAAGTCTTAGTCGACATGAACTTGAAACCGGCCATATACTGCAGGTATGTTGATGACATTTTTACACAGGTACCTGATGTCAGACATCTGCAGGAGCTGAAGGAGGCATTTGAGCAGAGTTCCGTGCTGCGTTTCACCTACGAGATGGAAAAGGATGGGAAGCTGCCGTTTCTAGATGTAACAGTCATGGAAAAGAGCGGAGGTTTGCACACTGCAGTCTACACTAAGGAAACAAACATAGGAATGTGCCTGAATGCCAACAGTGACTGCCCAGACAGGTACAAAAGGAGTGTTGTTAACGATTATGTCGACCGTGCTCTCAGCCACAGCTCAGAATGGAAGCAAGTCGACGAAGAACTCTGTAGGGTAAGGCAGGTCCTAGTCAACAACGGCTTTTCCAATGGTTTCGTGGAAGACATCATAAGAAGGAAAGTGAAACGCCATGCAACCTCTGAAGAAACAACTAACACAACACCTATACCCCCTATTAGACTATTTTACAGGAACTTCTTTTCCACAGCTCATAAAACGGAGGAAAGGGTCCTGAAAGATATTGTTAATAGAAACGTTATCCCTACAGACAAAAATCAGAAGATACAACTGACGATTTACTATAAAACCAGAAAAACGGCCAGCCTACTCATGAGAAACTCTCCAGACACAAAGCAGAACGCTTTAAAAGAGACCAACGTCGTCTATGCCTTCAAATGCGCTGTTGGGGACTGTAAGCCTCAAAAAACCCAGTATATAGGCAAGACAACAAAATCTCTTTCCAGGCGTTTAACGATGCATAAGCAACAGAGCTCCATTAAGGAACATATAATCTCTTCCCACAACCAAACCATCACCAGAGAAATCTTAGCAAACAACACAGAAATCATCGATAGATACAGCGATAGCAGGCGGCTTGACGTCTGGGAGGCACTACACATCAAGAATTCAACACCAGCAATCAACAGCTAATTAATGCACAACTATATTCTACCCACTTCAAGACTCGCTCCAATATAGAAGCATCAAGAAATATGGACCAATAGGCTTTCTACAATTACTTCCATTCAATACCCATTGTTTCGGGTTCTGTCTTGTGTTTGAATTTAATACCCATTCAATACCCATTGTTGAAAGTTTGTTTTCCCCTCATCCACCTCACCCAAATGTAGATATAAAATTGAAGATGTGTAAGCTCTATTCAGTTTCAGTTGTGTGTTTGTAAACTAAAGTCTTTGAAAATGTAATAAGTTTTACAAAACGCGCTCAAGTGTCGCGTCAGACTAGAAATAACATGAATTTTGGAGAATTGATCTTTGAATTTCCATCAACAGTGAAAAGAAACGTAAGAAAGATCGAGAAAATTCGTGTTAGAATTATTAATCTTACTTTTTCGGTCATTTTTAATAATATATGTCTATGGGAAAGACTGCTATCAAAATATACTAATATATGTATATATATATATATATATATATATATATATATATATATATATATATATATATATATATATATATATATATATATATATATATATTATATATATATATATATACATATATATATATATATATATATATATATATATATAATATATATATATATAATATATATATATATATATATATATATATATATATATATATATATATATATATATATATATATATATATATATATATATATATATATATATATATATATATATATATTACTAGACCATCAGAATATGGTAATATGTGTTTTAATAAGCCCATATAGATATGGGAGAGAAGGGGAACGACTTAAAAACTTAGGAATCAACTCCTTATCGTTCTTGAGCACGGTTTTAAGATAATCTATATGGGCTTATTAAAACACACAAACCCAATAATCCTGCAAGACCTATTATTAGTTCTGTTGGATCTGTGGCATATAGACTTTCCAAATGGCTTGTCCAAGTCTTGTCTCCAGT
Source organism: Procambarus clarkii (assembly GCF_040958095.1). NCBI lineage: Eukaryota > Metazoa > Arthropoda > Malacostraca > Decapoda > Cambaridae > Procambarus > Procambarus clarkii. The sequence continues at coordinate 21,233,029 of NC_091157.1, read as the reverse complement.
AGTAGGTTCCATTTCCAACTCACACATAACAAACAACTTGGACTTGGTTAACAAATTGTTTAGTTTGAAATTAAATTATGATTTTAAACTTGTGAGTTTTGATGTGACGGCTCTGTTCACTAGGGTTCCTGTTGATGATCTGTTGTCATTCTTACAGGATCTACTACCAGGGTATAATTTAACTTTACCTACTAACACCATTATTGAACTTATAAAATTGTGCATTAAAGATAATTATTTCAGCTCTAATGATTAATTTTATAGACAAACATTTGGCATAGCGATGGGTAATCCCCTCTCCCCTGTTTTGAGCAATCTGTACATGGAATGTTTTGAAACAAATATCCTTCCCAGGATTTTACCCTCAAATTTGCTTTGGTATAGGTACGTTGACAATATTTTATGCCTGTGGCCGGTTAACCATGACGAAACTGATTTTCTCAATCACATAATTTCGCTGGTTCCGTCAATTAAATTCACAATTGAGAACGAAGTGAATGGTGTTCTGCCTTTTTTAGACATCATGATTCATAGAACTGGTAGGAGTTTCAAATTCAATGTGTATAGGAAACCTACCAATGTGTGCTCGTATGTACATTTCTATTCAATTCATCATGTTCAGGTCAAGCGGGCAGTTTTCTCTAGTATGTTTCTCAGAGCACTGAGAGTTTGCAGTCCGGAATTTTTTGAGGAAGAAATAGCAAATATATTTGAAATTGGGAAGAAGTTAAAATACCCAAAATCGATCTTGGATCTTGCGTTTGGTCAAGCAAAAAAGACTTTCTAAAGACAGACTACTAAGTCTAAACCAGAACTGAAAAATTCGTTGCTATTACCATATTCTGATGGTCTAGTAAGTCTTGCCCCAGCCCTGAAGAACCTTAATATTAATCTAGTGTTCAAAAATGATAATACAGTTAAGTCCATGTTAATTAAGAACTCGCCCTCGTCTGTAGCAGGTTGTGTGTATTCCATCCCTTGTAATGAGTGTGCATGTGTTTACATCGGCCAGACAGGTAAATCTCTTTCCTTGCGCTTAAAACAGCATTCATATGCTATTCGTACAGCCCAGCACTCTTGTTCATGGCATTTACATTCCAGTTTATGTAATCATTCTATCGACTTCACAGGGGCAAAATGTGTTGTTAAAAGTAAGGATTTTGTTGAACGAAACGTGATCGAGTTTGATCTGATCAAACATTGTAACAACAGCCTTAATGTGAGCCCCGGTATGTACAAGTTGGATCCCTATTTAAGCCTCAATATAGCACGTCAAAACAATATAGCAATCATTTAACACGTATGGCACTTGGAGATATTAATAGGAGCTGCCTCGTATGGGCCAATGGGTCTTCTGCAGTTGCCTTCTTTCTTATAATTCCTTTCCTCCACTTATTCTTGGTGGTCAGGTGATCTGCCCAGGCGGATATAAAGGTCTGACTAGCAATGTTTTCTTATCTTCATTCTACTTTGCTCTGAAGAAGGCGAATTAGCCGAAAACGCGTTAAGCATTTTCTATTTTTCACATGTGGTTATTCTGCATACTTGGATCAGTGTTTTTGTGATCATTATTGCATATATATATATATATATATATATATATATATATATATATATATATATATATATATATATATATATATATATATATATATATATATATATATATTTATAGGTTAGGTTAGGTTAGGTAGCCGAAAAAGTTAGGTTAGGTAGGTTTGGTAATCGAAAAACAATTAATTCATGAAAACTTGGCTTATTAGGCAAATCGGGCCTTGCATAGTAGGCAAAGAAGTGCGTTCTGGCTACTAAGTACGACATATATATATATATATATATATATATATATATATATATATATATATATATATATATATATATATATATATATATGTCGTACCTAGTAGCCAGAACTCACTTCTCAGCCTACTATGCAAAGCCCGATTTGCCTAATAAGCCAAGTTTTCATGAATTAATGTTTTTTCGTCTACCTAACCTACCTAACCTAACCTAACCTAGCTTTTTTTGGCTACCTAACCTAACCTTACCTATAAAGATAGGTTAGGTTAGGTTAGGTAGGGTTGGTTAGGTTCGGTCATATATCTACGTTAATTTTAACTCCAATAAAAAAAAATTGACCTCATACATAGTGAAAAGGGCAGCTTTATCATTTCATAAGAAAAAAATTATAGAAAATATATTAATTCAGGAAAACTTGGCTTATTAGGCAAATTGGGCCTTGCATAGTTGGCTGAGAAGTGAGTTCTGGCTACTAGGTACGACATATATATATATATATATATATATATATATATATATATATATATATATATATATATATATATATATATATGTCGTACCTAGTAGCCAGAACTCACTTCTCAGCCTACTATGCAAGGCCCGATTTGCCTAATAAGCCAAGTTTTCATGAATTAATTGTTTTTCGACTACCTAACCTACCTAACCTAACCTAACCTAACTTTTTCTGCTACCTAACCTAACCTAACCTATAAAGATAGGTTAGGTTAGGTTAGGTAGGGTTGGTTAGGTTCGGTCATATATCTACCTTAATTTTAACTCCAATAAAACAAAATTGACCTCATACATAATGAAATGGGTAGCTTTATCATTTCATAAGAACAAAATTCGAAAAAATATATTAATTCATGAAAACTTGGCTTATTAGGCAAATCGGGCCTTGCATAGTAGGCTGACAAGTGCGTTCTGGCTACTAGGTACGACATATATATATATATATATATATATATATATATATATATATATGTCGTACCTAGTAGCCAGAACGCACTTCTCAGCCTACTATGCATGGCCCGATTTGCCTAATAAGCCAAGTTTTCCTGAATTAATATATTTTTTCTAATTATTTTCTTATGAAATAATAAAGCTACCCATTTCATTATGTATGAGATCAATTTTTTTTTTATTGGAGTTAAAATTAACGTAGATATATGACCGAACCTAACCAACCCTACCTAACCTAACCTAACCTATCTTTATAGGTTAGGGTGTGGTTAGGTAGCCGAAAAAGTTAACCTAACTTTTTCGTTAGGTTAACTTTATATATATATATAAATATATATATATATATATATTTATATATATATTTATATATATATATATATATATATATATATATATATATATATATATGTCGTACCTAATAGCCAGAACGCACTTCTCAGCCTACTATGCAAGGCCCGATTTGCCTAATAAGCCAAGTTTTAATGAATTAATTGTTTTTCGGCTACCTAACCTACCTAACCTAACCTAACCTAACTTTTTCGGCTACCTAACCTAACCTAACCTATAAAGATAGGTTAGGTTAGGTTAGGTAGGGTTGGTTAGGTTCGGTCATATATCTACGTTAATTTTAACTCAAATAAAACAAAATTGACCTCATACATAATGAAATGGGTAGCTTTATCATTTCAAAAGAAAAAAATTAGAGAAAATATATTAATTCAGGAAAACTTGGCTTAGTAGGCAAATCGGGCCTTGCATAGTAGGCCAAAATGTGCGTTCTGGCTGTTAGGTACGACATATATATATATATATATATATATATATATATATATATACATGTCGTACCTAGTAGCCAGAACGTACTTCTCAGCCTACTATCCAAGGCCCGATTTGCCTAATAAGCCAAGTTTTCATGAATTAATTTTTTTTCGACTACCTAACCTACCTAACCTAACCTAACCTAACTTTTTCGGCTACCTAACAAACCTAACCTATAAGGATAGGTTAGGTTAGGTTAGGTAGGGTTGGTTAGGTTCGAGCATATATCTACGTTAATTTTAACTCCAATAAAAAAAAATTGACCTCATACATAATTAAATGGGTAGCTTTATCATTTCATAAGAAAAAAATTAGAAAAAATATATTAATTCAGGAAAACTTGGCTTATTAGGCAAATCGGGCCTTGAATAGTAGGCCAAAAAGTGAGTTCTGGCTACTAGGTACGACATACATATATATATATATATATATATATATAACTTTTTCGTTAGGTTAACTTATATATATATATAAATATATATATATATATATATATATATATATATATATATATATATATATATATATATATATATGTCGTACCTAGTAGCCAGAACGCATTTCTCAGCCTACTATGCAAGGCCCGATTTGCCTAATAAGCCAAGTTTTCCTGAATTAATATTTTTTTTCTAATTTTTTTCTTATGAAATGATAAAGCTACCCATTTCATTAAGTATGAGGACAACTTTTTTTTATTGGAGTTAAAATTAACGTAGATATATGACCGAACCTAACCAACCCTACCTAACCTAACCTAACCTATCTTTATAGGTTAGGTTAGGTTAGGTAGCCGAAAAAGTTAGGTTAGGTTAGATTAGGTAGGTTAGGTAGTCGAAAACCAATTATTTCATGAAAACTTTTCTTATTAGGCAAATCGGGCCTTGCATAGTAGGCTGACAAGTGCGTTCTGGCTACTAGGTACGACATATATATATATATATATATATATATATATATATATATATATATATATATATATATATATATATATATATATATATATATATATATATATATATATATATATGTTTATATATGTTTATATACGGATGAAAAAGCCCTGATAAAGCTTGACTTCAAAAATGCTTTCAATCTGGTTAGAAGGGATGCAGTACTCAGTGCAGTTCATCGCCTTTTTCCTTCCCTCTACCCGTTTGTAAACTCATGCTACAGCAAGAATTTAACTCTGCTTTTTGGAGAACATGAAATTGAATCACAAGTAGGTGTCCAACAGGGTGACCCCCTTGCTCCTTTTCTTTTCTGTCTAGTTATCAAGGAAGTCACCGATAACCTGTCCAGTGAAGTCAACATTTGGTTTTTGGATGATGGTACTCTAGCTGGCTCCCCAGCCTCACTCTTGGACGACATAAGAATAATTCAGGAGCAAGGAGCAAGCCTAGGCCTCACCCTGAACCCTTCCAAGTGCGAAATAGCCTCCACCAACCAGCACATAATAGAGCAAATAAAGGTTGTTTTGCCTGACATTCATACAACCAACCCTGAGGACAGCACACTCCTAGGTGTTCCTCTTGGAAGGAATGCCATCGACGGGGTCCTTGGTAAGAAGATCACTGACCTGAACAGGATGAACGAGAGGATTGAAGACATCGATGCTCATGATGCACTTTACCTCATCACCAGATACTTGTCCCTCCCCAGGCTGACCTACTTTCTAAGATGTTCGCCATCTTTCAACAATATTAAATTAGAAGAGTACGACAGCTTGCTGAAATCAACACTAGAAAAAGCCCTCAATCTTTCCCTCAGCGACATATAGTGGAAACAGGCCTCCCTTCCTGTTAGACTCGGGGGCCTTGGCGTGCGCACAGCAACACAAATTGCTGTACCAGCGTTCCTGTCTTCTTCAGTGGGGTCTGACAACTTGGTGAAGGAAATCCTACCTGAGCACCTAGTTCAACAGGCAGGGGTACATGATCCCAGCTTTACAGACTGCACAACCAAATGGGTTTCTCTCGCAGGACCAGCACCCCAACCACCGCCTTCTGAAGCCCATAACCAATCCAGCAGGGATCGCCCCATTGCCGACCAAGAAGCTGCGACTTTGCTAGAAGCTGCGACACCACCACATGACACTGCACGACTTAGAGCTGTAGCAGCTCCCCATGCAGGTGATTTCCTATTAGCAACCCCAATGTCAGCAACCGGCACCCGTCTCTCACCGCAGGCCCTCCGAATTGCCGTGGCTCTCCGCCTCGCTGCCCCAGTCCACACCGAATACAGGTGTATTTGCGGCGAGGCAGAGGCCGACAGATACGGACGGCATGGCCTTCTCTGCTAAAGGACAGGAGGATGGCATGCAAGACACGGCGAGGTCAATGACATTATTAAAAGAAGCCTTATCACAGCCGGTTGTCCAGCAGCGAGAGAGCCCCGTTACCTAATGTCCCGCAACTCTGATGAGCCTGTTGGTCGCCCAGACGGAATCACGGTGAACCCCTGGAAGAATGGTAGACAGTTGGTGTGGGATTACACTTGCGTTTCAACTTTAGCCAATACCTATGTTGACTTCAGTGCTACACAAGCAGGAGGAGCTGCCAATCACCGGGATGCGGCCAAGTCACGTAAATACAGAGACCATGAGCACCACTACAATTTTGTCCCCATTGCCTCAGAGACACTTGGTGCCTGGGGTAAAAGTGCTGCTAGCTTTTTGAAGAAGTTGGGGGCTAAGCTAATCGAAACAACTAGAGATCCTAGAGGTGCCAGTTTTCTTTTTCAGCGCCTTAGTGTGGCAATCCAGAGAGGAAATGCTCACTGCATCCATGGTTCCTGCCCGCCATCTGAGGAGCTGGAGGAGCTGTTCAACTTGTGACAAGCAGCCTTGTACCCTGCATGTAATCAATATTGTAACTTTTTTTGTGTAATTACATTTTCAAATAAAGTTAGATAAATATACACACATACCAAAAGAATAGGGGTGGTAGGAGAAGAAAATATCAAAGTGTTCAGTGAGGATCCACAAGGTCTTCTCTGAGTACTCTTTATTTTCTTCTCCGAGGCTATGGGTCCCTACACTTGCACCAGAGGTGGTACCCCTTCTAGTTTATATACATATATATATATATATTCTTGCAGAGCTTATATACATATTATCCGCTTTCCTTCAGTAACTGTACATAATACCTGTTTTCTTTCCTTGGATATACATAACATAATTTTTAAATACAAGATTTAAGACTGGTAAAGACAGATTAAAACCTTAATAAAAGCGTAAATAGCGGTGACAGGCCGTAAGTAAGCTCTGTGAGGCTCTTGTTAAGAAGAGTCTCACGCTTAATATTAGTCATATAAGTATGCATAATACCCACATACGTATTTATGTTAAAGTCATTGGTGTTTGTATATATACACACATGTGAAAACATACGTGAAATTTACAACCATCAATGTATAATATAAACACACGAATACTAAAAATGCACATTAAGGTCACTAGTGTATGCAGGCAAGAATACAGGAATGTATATTTAAACCACATGTCTATGTATGTATATTTGAACGAATGACACTCCATCATGAGGAGTATTCTTCAATAAAAAATCTGATAATTATTTACAATATTATATAAATTAACATCGACTCATAAAAATATTGAGATTGAAATAAACTTTGGACAGCGGTACTGTGTGTGTGTATTTCTAGAATTTTTTTTACTATTGAAGCTGTATTGGCTGACTCTCTTGTATTATTTGATTAATGTTTTTTGTATATACATAATATAGATATTGCATGAATGTTTTGCCTCTGACGCGGTATCAGCTAACACTGTTGCATTCTTTATTTTTGGTTTGCAGGTGTTTATGTACAGAGCTGTAGCTTCGATGCATGCAGTTGTTGAATGTAAAATATTGTTTATATGTCTTAGTGATGTAAATGGAGCCCTTTGCTGCACTTAATATGTGATTTCATATTTACATGTTGCATTATAAGGAAAATATAAGATATTTTTTACTTGTGTAAAAAAAATAACTAATATAAGGTTGGCATTCAAAAATCTCCCGCCAAAAGATCAACTTTTGGCGGGAGATTTTTTCATCATACTTGGAATATGTAATCAAACATTAATATTATTCAAGATCCGACAATAACAGAGATTCCCTTATAATCAATATATAAATGAAGTGATAATAGTTTTTATGTACAATTAATTATTTTAAATTCATAAATAATTGTTTAAATAAACAATCAACGGAGATGAAAAAGATGAAGATGAAAGAATTGGACGAGAAACAAAATTGAGATCACAAGAATTATGATAAAGAACCTGAAATAAAACAGAATGAATAAAGGCTAAATATTAACGTGTAAAGAGCCCCTGTGTCATCAGTTCATGATCTTCTCTAACAAATGTACATTACGAAAAGATAAACAAAAAGAGAAAGAGATAAAAAAGAGAAAGAGATGAAAAAGAGAAAGAGTTAAAACAAAGAGAAAATAAAAAAAAGAGGAAGCAGGAGAAACATGGAGAAAATGGTGACAGAGGGAGACACAGAAGTAGACCGACATATAGTCACCAAAGTACCAATGTACAGAGTATGATAAAGCAGCACAATGGCCTAGACAGAAATATTGATGGACGGAAGTGTAGCGAACAAAAGAGCCGCCCCCTGTCTACCACCGTGGTGTGGCTGGGGGTGGGGGGCCAGGAGACGCGAAAGGCGAGAAACCTGTGGGATATTGGAGAGGAGAGGAGACAGAAGAGAGAGAGAGAGAGAGAGAGAGAGAGAGAGAGAGAGAGAGAGAGAGAGAGAGAGAGAGAGAGAGAGAGAGAGAGAGAGAGAGAGAGAGAGAGAGAAAGAAAGAGAGAGAGAAAGAAAGAGAGAGAGAAAGAAAGAGACAGACAGACAGAGAAAGAAAGAGAGAGAGAGAGAGAGAGAGAGAGAGAGAGAGAGAGAGAGAGAGAGAGAGAGAGAGAGAGAGAGAGAGAGAGAGAGAAGAGCATCCTCAAACATAACCGTACGTCATGCCAGGAGAACACTTACTAACACGCCACCAGGCCCTCCGCGCGGCCCTGCCTTGTGGCCAGAATTACCCAGGTGACAAAAGAGTTCTTTTTTTTCCTATTCTTTTCCGTACAGATGGTGTGACCCAGGACCTCCCGCCCGCCCTTTCTTGAAGTAAGGAAGGAACTAAGAAGATTCCGGTTGAAGATACCTGTGAATCTTGATCATAATAATTCAGTACAGGCCTGGTAATTGCTTAGGATAAAAACGAGAGAGATAGAGAGAGTTGGACGATATGTTAGAGAAGAAGCAAAAAGAGGAAAGAGACGTGTTAGAAGCAAAGGCATTATAAGAAATATAACGATAATATAGAGAGCAGAGGAAGTCATGCTGATTCTGAAAAAGTCATGCTGAAAGGAGAGAAGTCTTTCCTTTCAGCATGACTGCATGGAAAGAAGTCTGCATGGAATGAAGTCTTTCCATGCAATATTGGAAACACCACAGCTGTAGTATTTCCAATACTGCATGTGTATTTGAAGGAGGATGTGTAATCCAGTGCGATCCTGGTGTATGTGCGTGTCTGATGTAAGAGCGTGTTTAGTGTATGTTCCTGCCTGGTGTATGTGCGAGCCTGGTGTATGTTCGTGCCTGGTGTATGTGCGAGCCTGGTGTATGTTCCTGCCTGGTGTATGTGCGAGCCTGGTGTATGTTCGTGCCTGGTGTATGTGTGTGCGTGGTGTGTGTGAGTGCCTGGTGTATGTGCGAGCCTGGTGTATGTGCGTGCCTGGTGTATGTGTGCGTGGTGTGTGTGAGTGCCTGGTGTATGTGCGAGCCTGGTGTATGTGCGTGCCTGGTGTATGTGTGTGCGTGGTGTGTGTGAGTGCCTGGTGTATGTGTGTGCGTGGTGTGTGTGAGTGCCTGGTGTATGTGCGAGCCTGGTGTATGTGCGTGCCTGGTGTATGTGTGCGTGGTGTGTGTGCGTGCCTGGTGTATGTGTGCGTGGTGTGTGTGAGTGCGTGGTGTATGTGTGTGCGTGGTGTGTGTGCGTGCCTGGTGTATGTGTGTGCGTGGTGTGTGTGAGTGCCTGGTGTATGTGTGTGCGTGGTGTGTGTGCGTGCCTGGTGTATGTGTGCTTGGTGTGTGTGAGTGCGTGGTGTATGTGTGTGCGTGGTGTGTGTGCGTGCCTGGTGTATGTGTGTGCGTGGTGTGTGTGAGTGCCTGGTGTATGTGTGTGCGTGGTGTGTGTGCGTGCCTGGTGTATGTGCGAGCCTGGTGTATGTGCGAGCCTGGTGTATGTGTGTGCGTGGTGTGTGTGAGTGCCTGGTGTATGTGTGTGCGTGGTGTATGTGAGTGCCTGGTGTATGTGCGAGCCTGGTGTATGTGCGAGCCTGGTGTATGTGTGTGCGTGGTGTGTGTGAGTGCCTGGTGTATGTGCGTGCCTGGTGTATGTGTGTGCGTGGTGTGTGTGCGTGCCTGGTGTATGTGTGTGCGTGGTGTGTGTGAGTGCCTGGTGTATGTGCGTGCCTGGTGTATGTGTGCGTGGTGTGTGTGCGTGCCTGGTGTATGTGTGTGCGTGGTGTGTGTGCGTGCGTGGTGTATGTGCGTGCCTGGTGTATGTGTGCGTGGTGTGTGTGCGTGCCTGGTGTATGTGTGTGCGTGGTGTGTGTGAGTGCCTGGTGTATGTGCGTGCGTGGTGTGTGTGAGTGCCTGGTGTATGTGTGTGCGTGGTGTGTGTGAGTGCCTGGTGTATGTGCGTGCCTGGTGTATGTGTGTGCGTGGTGTGTGTGCGTGCGTGGTGTATGTGCGTGCCTGGTGTATGTGTGCGTGGTGTGTGTGCGTGCCTGGTGTATGTGTGCGTGGTGTATGTGCGTGCCTGGTGTATGTGTGCGTGGTGTGTGTGCGTGCCTGGTGTATGTGTGTGCGTGGTGTGTGTGAGTGCCTGGTGTATGTGCGTGCCTGGTGTATGTGTGCGTGGTGTGTGTGCGTGCCTGGTGTATGTGTGTGAGTGGTGTGTGTGCGTGCCTGCTGTATGTGTGCGTGGTGTGTGTGAGTGCGTGGTGTATGTGTGTGCGTGGTGTGTGTGCGTGCCTGGTGTATGTGTGCGTGGTGTGTGTGCGTGCCTGGTGTATGTGTGTGCGTGGTGTGTGTGAGTGCCTGGTGTATGTGTGTGCGTGGTGTGTGTGAGTGCCTGGTGTATGTGTGTGCGTGGTGTGTGTGCGTGCCTGGTGTATGTGCGAGCCTGGTGTATGTGCGAGCCTGGTGTATGTGTGTGCGTGGTGTGTGTGAGTGCCTGGTGTATGTGTGTGCGTGGTGTATGTGCGAGCCTGGTGTATGTTCGTGCCTGGTGTATGTGTGTGCGTGGTGTATGTGCGTGCCTGGTGTATGTGTGTGCGTGGTGTGTGTGAGTGCCTGGTGTATGTGTGTGCGTGGTGTGTGTGAGTGCCTGGTGTATGTGTGTGCGTGGTGTATGTGAGTGCGTGGTGTGTGTGAGTGCCTGGTGTATGTGTGTGCGTGGTGTGTGTGAGTGCCTGGTGTATGTGTGTGCGTGGTGTGTGTGCGTGCCTGGTGTATGTGTACACTGCACCAAAGAGAATCTGTCCACAAGAGGCGACGGTCGGGAAGTGTTAGTTGAAATGTAAATGGCTATGTTGCATGTTGAGAATATTTGCATGTTCTACGCGTGTGGTTAGAGGCAGTGTGTGTGTGTGTGTGTACTCACCTATTTGTGCTTGCAGGGGTTGAGTTTTGGCCCTTTAGTCCCGCCTCTCAACTGTCAATGAACTGGTGTACAGATTCCTGAGCCTACTGGGCTCTATCATATCCACATCTGAAACTGTGTATGGAGTCGGCCACCACATCACTGCCTAACGCATTCCATCCGTTAACTACTCTGACACTGAAAAAGTTCCTTCTAACGTCACTGTGGCTCATGCGGATACTCAGTTTCTACCTGTGTCCCCTTGTTCGCGTACCACCAGTGTTGAATAGTTTATCCCTGTTTTCCCGGTCGATTCCCCTGAGGATTTTGTAGGTTGTGATCATGTCTTCCTCTACTCTTCTGTCTTCCAGTATCGTAAGGTGCATTTCCCGCAGCCTTTCCTTTACTCATGCCTCATAGTTCTGGGACTAGTCTAGTGGCATACCTTTGGACTTTTTCCAGCTTCGTCTTGTGCTTGACAAGGTACGGGCTCCATGCTGGGGCCGCATACTCCAGGATTGGTCTTACATATGTGGTGTACAAGATTCTGAATGATTCCTTGCACAGGTTCCTGAAGGCTATTCTGATGTTAGCCAGCCTCGCATATGCCGCAGACGTTATTCTTTTTATGTGGGCTTCAGGAGACAGGTTTGGTGTGATATCAACTCCTAGTACTTTCTCTCTGTCCGTTTCATTAAGTATTTCATCTTTTATACTGTATCCTGTGTCTGGCCTCCTGTTTCCACTGCCTAGTTTCATTACTTTGCATTTACTCGGGTTGAACTTCAACAGCTATTTGTTGGACCATTCACTCAGTCTGTCTAGGTCATCTTGTAGCCTCCTACCATCATCCTCTGTTTCAATTATCCTCATAATTTTTGCATCATCAGCAAATATTGAAAGAAACGAGTTTATACCCTCTGGGAGATCATTTACATATATCAGAAACAGTATAGGTCCAAGGACTAACCCCTTTGGGACTTCACATGTAACGTCTCGCCAATCTGAGACCTCACCCCTCACACTGACTCGTTGTCTCCTGTTGCTTAGATACTCCTTTATCCAATGGAGTACCTTCCCTTTCACTCCAGTCTGCATCTCCAGCTTTTTCACAAGCCTCTTGTGTGGTACTGTGTCAAAGGCTTTCTATTCCAAAAATATGCAGTCTGCCCACCCTTCTCTTTCTTGCCTTATATTTGTTGCCTGATCGTAGAATTGAAGTAACCCTGTGAGGCAGGACCTGCCATCCCTGAACCCATGTTGATGCTGTGTTACAAAGTTCTTTCGCTCCAGATGTTCCTTTAGCTTTCTCCGCACAATCTTCTCCATCAGCTTGCATGGTATGCAGGTAAGGGACACTGGCCTGTAGTTCAGTGCCTCCTGTCTATCTCTTTTCTTGTATATTGGGACTACGTTAGCTGCTTTCCAAATTTCTGGCAGTTCCCCTGTTGCCAGTGATTTGTTATACACTATGGATAGTGGCAGGCACAGTTCTTCTGCTCCTTCCTTTAGTATCCAAGGGGAGATTCCATCTGGGCCTATAGCCTTTGTCACATCCAATTCTAGTAAACACTTCCTTACTTCCCCGCTGGTAATCTCAATCTCTTCCAGTGGTTCCTGGTTAACTATTCCCTCTCTTATCTCTGGAATTTCTCCTTGCTCTAAGGTGAAGACCTCCTGGAATTTCTTATTCACTTCCTCAAACACTTCCGTGTCATTTGTAGTGAATCCTTCTGCCCCTATTCTTAATTTCATAACCTGTTTCTTTACTGTTGTTTTTCTCCTGATGTGGCTATGCAGCAATTTAGGCTGAGTCTTTGCCTTGCTTGCGATGTCATTCGCGTATTGTCTTTCTGCCTCTCTTCTCATCCTGACATATTCATTCCTGGCATTCTGGTATCTTTCTCTGCTCTCCAGTGTCCTGTTATTCCTATAGTTTCTCCATGCCCTTTTACTTTGCTGCTTAGCTAGCCTACATCTCTGATTAAACCATGTGTTTCTCATCTTCATTTCACTGTTTTGCTTTTGGACTGGGACAAACTTGTTTGCTGCTTCCTTGCACTTCTGCGTGATGTAGTCCATCATGTCTTGGGCCGTCTTTCCCTTGAGCTCTGTTTCCCCTGCTATATCTGTTAGGAATTTTCTTATCTCCCCATAGTGTATGTATGTGTGTGTGTGTGTGTGTGTGTGTGTGTGTGTGTGTGTGTGTGTGTGTGTGTGTGTGTGTGTGTGTGTGTGTGTGTGTGTGTGTACTCACCTAATTGTGCTTGCGGGGATTGAGGTTTGGCTCTTTGGTCCCGCCTCTCAACCGTCAATCAACTGGTGTACAGATTCCTGAGCCTACTGGGCTCTATCATATCTACATTTGAAACTGTGTATGGAGTCAGCCTCCACCACATCACTTCCTAGTGCATTCCATTTACTAACTACTTTGACACTGAAAAAGTTCTTTCTAATGTCTCTGTGGCTCATTTGGGTACTCAGCTTCCACCCGTGTCCCCTTGTTCGCGTCCCTCCAGTGTTGAATAGCTCATCCTTGTTTACCAGGTCGATTCCCCTGAGGATTTTGTAGGTTGTGATCATGTCCCCCCTTTTTCTTCTGTCTTCCAGTGTCGTAAGGTGCATTTCCCGCAGCCTTTCCTCATAACTCATGCCTTTTAGTTCTGGGACTAGTCTAGTAGCATACCTACTAGACTAGTCCCAGACTAGTGTGTGTGTGTGTGTTTGTGTGTGTGTGTGTGTGTGTGTGTGTGTGTGTGTGTGTGTGTGTGTGTGTGTGTGTGTGTGTGTGTGTGTGTGTGTGTGTGTGTGTGTGCGTGTGAGTGTAATTACCTAAGTGTAGTTACAGGATGAGATGGGCTCGTGGTGTCCCGTCTACCCAGCAATGAAACAATCACTCCTTCAATTGTGAATGAAAATTTTCTCACCATGGAAACACATGGTCTCACCCATTACATGTCATAATAGCTTGAGAAAATCCCCTAGGGCAGTGAGGTGGGCGCGAACTTACGACCAATGCAATGCTAAGTCACATACTCTACCACTTCATAGAGTAGACTAAGAAATACTACTATGGGCTGGACCTGAAGACAGTCAGGACTCCGGCGGTCGTCCCCACAACCTGGCCACGTCTCTTCCTTCATGTGTGTGTGTATTGACTATTTGTATTTACAATTTATACCCTTTAGGGACGAGCTGATAGTTCTTGGACTCCGCCTTTCTAACCGTCAAATGGTAATATATATTGGCTCTCTACCCTGTTTTCTTTATCATATCTATTCCGTATCTTTCTCCCTCTCCCACGCACGCACGCACGCACACACACACACACACACACACACACACACAATTCCCAGGATGCAGGCGGCACCAACTATTTAACTCCTATGTACCTATTTCCTACTAGGTGAACATGTGCATCAAATGAAAGAAACTCTTTGTTTCTGCCTCAGCAGGGACCCGAACCCGGGCCCTTTGGACCGTGACTCCCCACCGCTTGCGAGAATGTTGACATATGCATGTAAATGTATGTCTGTATGTAGATCAAGATGACAGCTGTCGTCATTGACGTTTCGCCTATAAGGGGCTTCAATCTATCATAGATATATAGAACTAATACCTATATAAGCAGAAACAGGCCAAATAAGGCTAAAATGCACAGGAGATAAACATAATTATTAATGTAATAACAATTAGCTTGCGATAAATGTCACCAAACCTGAATGGTCGTCGTTGCCAAGTATTGAGACAACGGATCTTAGTATACTCTCCGAGCGCTCGGAAGCTGGAGCCACTAGCTGATGTAATCTACACTTACTGAACGCTCGGAGGCCGGGGGCGCCGCCCCTGCTGATGTAATCTACACTTCCTGAACGCTCGGAGGCCGGGGGCGCCGCCCCTGCTGATGTAATCGAGTACTTGGGTGTAGTAATGCATCTGCTTCGTGTAATTTCAATTCGAAACACGCACGTGAATTCACGTGAATGTTCTATTACAACACACGTTGTCTCCTGAATGGTGGAATACGAGGCGAAATTATGAGAAGTTCCCACAACTCACCCGAACGCTCTGCTGTGTTAGTGCGTTCGAGTGTGCTCTGCTGTGTTAGTGCGTTCGAGTGTGCTCTGCTGTGTTAGTGTGTTCGAGTGTGCTCTGCTGTGTTAGTGCGTTCAAGTGTGCTCTGCTGTGTTAGTGCGTTCGAGTGTCCTCTGCTGTGTTAGTGCCTTCGAGTGAGCTCTACAGAGTTAGCGCCCTTGAGTGAGCTCTACAGAGTTAGCGCCCTTGAGTGAGCTCTACTGAGTTAGCGCCTTAGAGTGAGCTCTGCTGTGTTAGCGCCCTTGAGTGAGCTCTACAGAGTTAGCGCCCTTGAGTGAGCTCTACTGAGTTAGCGCCCTTGAGTGAGCTCTACAGAGTTAGCGCCTTAGAGTGAGCTCTGCTGTGTTAGCGCCCTTGAGTGAGCTCTACAGAGTTAGCGCCCTTGAGTGAGCTCTACAGAGTTAGCGCCCTTGAGTGAGCTTTACTGAGTTAGCGCCTTCGAGTGAGCTCTACAGAGTTAGCGCCCTTGAGTGAGCTCTACAGAGTTAGCGTCCTTAAGTGAGCTCTATAGAGTTAGCGCCCTTGAGTGAGCTCTATAGAGTTAGCGCCATCGAGTTAGCTCTACAGAGTTAGCGCCCTTGAGTGAGCTCTCTAGGGTTAGCGCCCTTGAGTGAGCTCTACAGAGTTAGCGCCCTTGAGTGAGCTCTACTGAGATAGCGCCATCGAGTGAGCTCTACAGAGTTAGCGCCCTTAAGTGAGCTCTATAGAGTTAGCGCCCTTGAATGAGCTCTATAGAGTTAGCGCCATCGAGTTAGCTCTACAGAGTTAGCGCCTTAGAGTGAGCTCTGGTCTGTTAACGCCCTCGAGTGAGCTCTACTCACATCTTCCCACAAAGCAAACTTGCCGCACATCTCGATATGTATAATGCAGAGAGAGTAAGTCACAATAGCGTTCCTGCAACGATTGTAATTCAATCCGAAGAAGAATGTGACTACGTTTTGGGGTCATCGTGAAGTGGCTGCTCGTCAGTACTTCATAATGGTCCAAGATGTCCGAAACTTCGTCATTTTCATTTCCTTCCATGTGTGTGTGTGTGTGTGTGTGTGTGTGTGTTCGGGCTCAAAAATATTGTTTATTTTATACCAAAGTACATTCATTTTATACATAATCCAGAGGCGAATTCGTAGGTAAGAAATGTCTATTACATAAAAACCAATAATGCTCAGATGTTTTATAATAACACCTGGTAAGGTATCTGTCCTTGTCAAGCATGTACTTATAATGTATTTAGGTGAATTCATCACTCACAGTTGACGTACAAGAAACAGCCCCACCAGGCTAAACATCACTCATGCAAACACCGTCTTGAAAGATAAGTAAATATTTACATTTGTAGATAAGAGCAGACGAGTTTACAGTGATCCAACCTTCAGTCTATAAGAATGATGACCATTCTCCTGAGAACCCAGTCGATACTCAAGAATACATCCTGCCATAATCTCGACCAGAAATACTAATGGTTTTCAAATACAAAGTTGTATAAATCCATCACCTATCCATCAGTTAACATCATTCTAATATTCACTGTGAAATTAGCAAGGGCTGAAATTCAGTGAGGTAAAACTGAAATTTTCAATTCAAAATGAAAATCTCTGTTTTATTTTTCTATTAAAAAACTAATTTAATAACACCCACCAAAACAACAAGTGTGACCAGTAGATTTAATAATCCCATAGGACCTCACCTATGAGGTGGAACTATAATACCATTGAGGCAAACAGACACTATTGATTCCTAAGCAAAGAAGACAATTTTGTAAACTATATGGCAGTCAAAATTTTCTTCATTCCAGGTTTATACAGTACACGTTCCCTTTCAATCCAAGTTTCTGTCGAGTTAAATACTAGCAATGTCATCAGGGTTTACCCGCAATACCATCCAGTGCAACCCGCAATACCATCCAGTGCAACCCGCAATACTTCCCTTCCGGGATGCTTGCATACTAACAACAAAGGGATAATAATTGAGACTTTATTAAACCCCCCAAAAATTATCTTTAAACAAATGCATAGAAACAGCTAACATCGCCAACAATAAATTTGAGCATTTCACCTTATCTCTTTCACAGAAAAAATTGCAACATCATCATATCAAAATGTCTACAATCTAAAATATATATTTAAACAGGTCCCTTTTTATCAAAGTCCTCTTTGATTTAGAAAAATTCCTATCATACCACTATTCCAGCTGGTGGTATGGAATGACAGGGAAAACTGATAGAAAAATTCATATGAATCCCCCCCCCCCAAAAAAAAAAACAAGAAATTATCTATAATTGGGCTTAACGTTCTAGGTTAAAATTTGTAACTTCCTTAGCAATATTCACATATTTTCTTCCCATACACAATAGCCTTGTATGTCATTACAAACAAACAAATAGCATAGCACCCCAGTGCTGCTCTTAGCAAACTCTGCGACTGCAAGCACGAATTATACATGTTGCAAGCAACCCTTAATCTGTAATTAATCTTCAGTACTATTTACGACTGATTTAAGACACGACAGCAAAAAGCAACCTTCCCCCCCCCCCCCCCAACTCTCCAAGTATAGCAGTTTGTCTTTGAGGTCAGATAGATTCACACGGCTCAAGATTTATAACGCACACGGGCACAACTGGATTCCGGTAGCCAGATTTATTGATCTGCCAAGTAAAACGGCACTGAAAAGGCAGCTAGGATTCAACCAATACTGGCCTTTAGATCAGAAGTGAAAATTCCCGCTTTTCTCCACCCGAAGCCGGGTGGAGAAGAGCAATCAAAACCAACGTGAATTTATGCTCTTAAAATTACTAAAAGGCTTGAGAAAGACTTATTCTAAATAAAAGCCCGTTAATAATTAACATGCAACATGAAACCCGTTAATAGTTCATCTGCAACAGGAAGCCCGATATTAGTTCGCATGCAACAGGAAACCAGTTAATAGTTCACATACAACAGGAAGCCCGTTAATAGTGCACAGCAGGATGCTAGTTTAATAATACCGAAACGTTGACAAGATTTGACAAGGAGACCATGACGGACCGAAACGTCGTCACGACTTGACAATGGGTCCACGACGGACCGAAACGACGACATGACGTGAAAGGTAGACCACGACGGACCTAAACGTCGTCAAAACTTGACAAGGGGACCATGATAGACCGAAACGTTGTCACGATTTGACAATGGGTCCACAACGGACCGAAACGTTGACATGACGTGACAAGGGGAACATGACGGACCGAAACGTCATCAATTTCATTTCATAAGTTGTGTTAATTGTTTCAACCTCGTTATTCAGATTTATTCTCTGTAATTTATTATTAAATAATAAAATTTTATATTCAATCAAATTCAGAGTTATTGAGTCGTATGTTGAAGTGATATTTTTTAATGTATTTTTTATTATTTAGCAAATCGAGGATTATATCCACAATGCGTATAATATTTAATTACTTTGAAAAGTTATATATATGGAATAGTTTGCAGGGCTCCAGTCATGAGAGAGAGAGAGAGAGAGAGAGAGAGAGAGAGAGAGAGAGAGAGAGAGAGAGAGAGAGAGAGAGAGAGAGAGAGAGAGAGAGAGAGAGAGACAGAGAGATGCATAAAGAGACACAGAGACATAAAAAGAGATACAAAGAGACACGAAGAGTGACACAGAGAAATATATAGACATACAGAGAAAAATTGAGAGACAGAGAGACAAGGGATTTAAGCATCTGTTGTGGTGGTGGGGAAGAGGGGGAGGTCGTCTTGGTGAGGTTCAAGATTGCGACCTCCAGTGGGGGGGGGGGGATTTGGGGAGGGTGGGAAAGGGGAGGGGAGGGAAGGGGGAGGGGTGATGATCTCGATACCAGCCTAAAGTATACATACATACACAGGCACATACACAGTCTTCATGTCTCTCGACAAAATGAATGAACAATTCATACATTTTCATCAGAACATCTTCACCAACCGCAGAGAGCCACCACACTGCAACCACAGCAACCGGATCAACTTCTGCGTGCTCCTCTGCCATCTGGCCATCAATCACGCGACCATCGCTCTGATTGGATCATTCTGATTGACAATACACGACGGGACGAGATCTTCACTTATGAGGGAAAAGGTTTGATCATGCAAAAAATGAGTCGTGGAGAAGACGAGAGGGTTTGTTAACATTGTGGATCATGGATATATATATATGTATATATATATATATATATATATATATATATATATATATATATATATATATATATATATATATATATATATATATATGCAACCCAACATCCGAATTGACAGTACGATTTAATACTAAGTGTAATAAGTACACATTCTTACTATCATAAACAGTGCATAATTGCACTTAGGGGGCTGTTTTATTTACCCAACTCCCTCCCCCGATTTAATTCTCCTCGTTTTCTGTTAAGACACTCAGAATTTTAAGACGAAGATTTCATCTTCAATTGGCTATACACAAGTTTTAAATATCAGGAATTTCTTTTTCAGGTTTATTAAACAACATAGATTTTATGCAAAATTTTAAAATATCCTGAGTTAATTTACAATTTATTGATATATTTTAGTTTTGTTTTATTAGTTTTATAAAACTGTAATATCAATATAGCTATAAGTTAAGTACTAATTGTAATTAGGAAGCAATAAAATTATTATCTTCAAAAACTAAGACGGTTAGGTGAAGTTGTGGTTTTCGATTCAGTTTTTCAGGTAAACTCAAATATTCACAATATATTTGACAGTACGATTTAATACTAAGTGAAAATAAGTACAATTCCTAACTGCTATGAATAGTACATAATTGCACTTAATTGTCTTCTTACATTTACCACCCCATTTTTGGAGGACGGGCTGATATATATATATATATATATATATATATATATATATATATATATATATATATATATATATATATATATATATATATATATATATATATATATATACATGTCGTACCTAGTAGCCAGAATGCACTTCTCGGCCTACTATGCGAGGCCCGATTTGCCTAATAAGCCAAGTTTTTCTGAATTAATATATTTTCTCTTATTTTTTTCTTATGAAATGATAAAGCTACCTATTTCATTATGTATGAGATCAATTTTTTTTTATTGTAGTTAAAATTAACGTAGATATATGACCGAACCTAACCTTTTGAAAAACCTAATGAAAACTTGGCTTATTAGGCAAATTGGGCAATGCATAGTTGGCTGAGAAGTGCGTTCTGGCTATTAGGTACGACATATATATATATATATATATATATATATATATATATATATATATATATATATATATATATATATATATATATATATATATATATATATATATATATATATACACAAAGCAAAACGCTTTAAAAGAGACCAACGTCTCTTTTAAAGCTCCAAAAAACCCAGTATATAGGCAAGACAACAACATCTCTTTTTAGGCGTTTAACGATGCATAAGCAACAGGGCTCCATTAAGGAACATATAATCTCTTTCCACAACCAAACCATCGCCTGAGAAATCCTAGTAAACAACACAGAAATCATCGATAGATACAGCGATAGCAGGCGGGTTGACGTTTGCGAGGCAATACACATTACGAGGTTAACACCAGCAATCAACAGCCAATTAATGCACAACTATATTCTACCCACCTCAAGACTCCGCTCCAATATAGAAGCATCAAGAAATATGGACCAATAGGCTTTCTACAATCACTTCCATTTCAATACCCATTGTTTCGTGTTCTGTCTTGTGTTGATGAAATTCATACCCTATTAATGCCACCTCTTGTTCTGTCTTGTGTTGATGAAATTAATACCCTATTAATGCCACCTCACCCCATCCACCTCACTCAAATGTAGATATAAACAAAATCGGAGATGTGTAAGTTCTATTCAATTGTGTATTTGTAAACTAAAGTCTTTGAAAATGTAATAAGTTTTACGAAACGCGCTCGTGTCGCGTCAGACTAGAAATAAAAATGAATTTTGGAGAATTGATTTTTGAATTACCTCCAACAGTGAAAAGAAATGTACGAAAAATTTAGAAAATTCGTGTTAGAATTATTAATCTTACTTTTTCGGTCATATTTAATATATATATATATATATATATATATATATATATATATATATATATATATATATATATATATATATATATATATATATATATATATATATACATATATATATATATATATATATATATATATATATATATATATATATATATATATATATATATATATATATATATATATATATATTAGATTCTGGGTGGATGAAAAATATTCGTCCCAACCCGATAGATAGGATACATCCGTCCTATCCCGGAGACAGATGTAATACATCAGTTCTATCAACCCTACAGATGCGATATATAAGCATTTGAGTCCTGATGTAGTTTGTAACGGGTTTATTTATACTGTATTCGTATGCTTTTTAATAGTTATTTGTCCCCCGTTTCCCCTTTTAGTCATTCGTTTCCATACACTATATGTACAGCCTCTTGGTGTGGACTGTAGAGCAACGGTCTCGCTTCATGCAGGTCGGCGTTCTATCCCCGACCGTTCACAGGTGGTTGGGAACCATTCCTGTCCTCACCGTCCCATCCCAAATCCTTATCCCTTCCAAGTGTTATATAGTCGTAATGGCTTGGCGCTTTCCTCTGACAGCTTTCTTCCCTTCCATGCATTATGATACAGCAGCTTAAAGCTTAACAACTTTATTATGATAGATTGTATCTAAGGCGCCATGGAGTCTCCTGGTCTGCGCTTCGAACAAATAAAATTGCTCACATGATTTTTAGTCGTTTAATACAAATAATCATTTGATGCTTAGGCGTTTGTTACAATTAATCACCTGGAGTCAAAGGGTACATTACGGATAACTGATTCCAGAAATAATTTAGCTCTACTTGGCTCGAAATATCTCATTCTAACCGGTATCATAGTACCAGACATTTCATTACAGTTAATTAGTTGAATGACAACCACTTAATCCTGTCATTTATGTTTACACAACTCATCTCAATCACTTTATATATAGTTAAATCATTCAAATTGATCTAATAGGAGTCCTCAGATTATTACAATCATATAATTCCTCACGACTCGATAGTCAATTATAGGATTCCATCCAGTCAATTCCAGTAGAGCATATGATTTCAGTCCACTGAGTCATATTTCATTAATGATTTTTTTTAGATTTGCTTTCCTGTCCTGACATTGGGCTTAAATAAGAATGGTAATATTCCCATATATTTTCGGCTTAAGTGGATCACTGTTCATTTGCTTATTTTGGCTTTTGCGGAAATTGGGGATGATTGTAACAATCATCAATAGGGCGATTGTTATGATTACAAATGATCATAATTATGACTATAATGATCATCATGCTTTTAAGAATGATTTGGATTATTTAATTATATAATCATATAGTTATTATATTCAGTTTAATTCAGTTTTACTGTTTAGATCTTCAGATCGTATTCACAAAATTATTCTGCACCTCTAGCAGGAGATAGTCTATGGTGAAGTGTCTATGTTATGCATGCTGCTGTACACAGATAAGTCACAATAACATAATATATCAAATGAACAAATCCACAATGGTCTTGATGAGGGCTCGAACCTACGCACAGGATGTTGTTCATGGTGCTTTATTTCACGCCTTCTTACCTTACTTTTCAATGGTGCCGGTGCTTCTTACGCAAATATCGTCTGTCCTCTACTTCTTTTATCTGTTCTATCAACTTGTGAAAGCTTGCAGTATTCAGTATGAGTGTTCGATACTCAGAAGGTCTTTGTTGAGTCAAATTTTTTTCATGGTTTGGTAAACGCTACAAGTTCAATCTTTTGGTACACAGACAAGTGCATCTAGATATTACATCTCATTCCTTTCCCTTCTAGAGTTCATGTACAAGACTCTGAAATGCTTATTTGGTCAGTTTGGTTTTGGTGCATATTTTATATCTTGTAGCTCACGCGCATTTCCTTTCCAGTTTTATGTTCTGTCCCCATATTGTCTAACATTTTAGATTCCTACTAATTCTTACAACACCCCCACTTATTAACCGATAACTTGCCTGTCCCGTTCCGGACATCCACTGAGCAACTAAGATCTACCTGCTATCAATAAAATACAATAATAATTATCTTTGCTTTGAAGTACAGACAGACGTTATGCAGGTCAATTTATGGCTTTCTGCCTTTACCAGAGTCATATAAACAGTTTCTCGAAGGACTTTATTAGCACTACAAGATATTCACTCAGGAATAAAAGATAAAACTAATCTTTAACTGGAGTATGTCACTACTTTGGATTAGTTGTTGCACCCTTTTTTAAAAGCTCTGAACAATTTATTTAAATACTATTTATATAGGCTTACTTAAATATTAGTTTTTGTCGTTAGATAAATATTCTTCGTTTATTTGCTAGTGACTAAAGCATCGTGTTGTACTTTATCGTGGCAATCAAACTTTGCTGTAAAAATGTGTTAAGGTTGATAATATACTGTCAAAGGTGACAGAACGCAGGACATCTCATAATACGTAGCACTTAAGTCATGGAAAATAATGATATCAAGAATTCCAATATCTGGGGTATTTCTTACATATAATCAAAATATTATGGAGTAATTTAATACATGATAATTAGTGACATAACAGGTCATTCAGACCGAGATATTTCTCAACTTGAATAAGACTGAGAGAGTCAGTATATTCTTAAGACCGGTAATGCGTGTTAATTGAGGTAGGACATCACTTCAAACAATTTCAGTTCGTAGTGAACCACTTTTGTTACAAATAATAAAGAAAATATCTCAAATAATAGTTACCGTTATGAATCACAGACTTACAACTTCAGTGGACCTGACAATGTCAAGACTTCCTGATATATTTCACTGAAGTCAGAGGCATCTCGCAGTTCACTTTAATGAATTAGATTCTCGAGCTCTAACTGGATTTATCTTTGCCCATAACACTGAAAACATCCATAATGAACGGCAGTCGGTCTTCGAGTTGTGAAAATCTCCTGACACTAATTGAGTCAGTAATGATAGTTACTTAAACGAGGCAAGTCATACCCGTAGACATCGTCGACTTTAATTTAACACGCTAGATATACACTTCTCTCCATTTACCACTCCTTAGAAAAATGCAGCTGTTTTTCCTGGCCAGAAAGGTACGAACCTAAGCAATCCACTTAACTTATGACATTCCTGAAATCGCTGATACTTACAAAGCACTCATGGCATGCAAGCGCCAGAAGTGCTTTAGAAAAGTAATTACCTTGAAATTTCAGACAAGCCAGATAGCCAAGCAACAAACCTGCAACATTTCACATTACACTCAGGCACAGAAATGGGTCATGCAAGTTGCAAATTACATGAACATTTCTAAAGTAAGCAAATTATAGAAGCCTTCAACAACAACAACAACAAAAAAACTCAGCAATTTATTAAATTATACAGTCAGAAAAACTTCCTTTGTTTACATTTGCCTTCCAGTTCCCCAGAAATATAATTTACACTCCAATAATGCAATATAAAAAATACATTTGTTCTTCATAAACTCTTGAACTCTTCTACAAAGTTCGCAAAAATTCCTAACAAAGTATACCTCTCATATTCAGGAAGATGATGAAATTATAAATAACAAAAAACACAGTTGTTCACGGTTCGCATCTTCAATCTTCAAGAATTTCTTAAAAAGACTTAAGTCTTTGAAAATGTAATAAGGAATTACGAAACGCGTTCAGGCATCAGACTAGGAATAAAAAAAATGAATATTTGAGAGTTACTTTATTAATTACCCTCGACAGTGAAGAAGAACGTAAGAAATATTTAGAAGATTCGTGTTAGAATTATTAATTATTAATCTTACCCCTTCGGTCACATTCAACAACATATATATATATATATATATATATATATATATATATATATATATATATATATATATATATATAATATGTTGTACCTAGTAGCCAGAACGCAGAACGGAATGACATTTTCTGCCAAAGGACAGGAGGATGGCATGCAAGACACGGCGAGGTTAATGACATTATTAATAGAAGCCTTACCACAGCTGGTTTTCCAGCAGAGAGAGAGCCCTGCTACCTAATGCCCCGCAACTCTGACGAGCCTGTCGGTCGCACAAAGGGGATCACGGTGAACCCCTGGAAGAATGGTAGACAGTTGGTGTAGGACTACACTTGCGTTTCAACTTTAGCCAACACCTATGTTGACTTCAGTGCTACACAAGCAGGAGGTGCTGCCAATCACCGGGAAGCAGCCAAGTCACGTAAATACAGAGACCTAGAACACCACTACAATTTTGTTCCCATTTGCCTCAGAGACACTTAGTGCCTGGGGTAAAAGTGCTACTATTTTTTTCCAAAACTGGGGCCCAAGCTAATTGAAATTACTCGAGACCCTAGAGCTGCAAGTTTTCTCTTTCAGCGCCTTAGTGTGGTGATCCAGAGAGGAAATGCTCACTGCCTCCACGAATCCTGCCCGCTATCTGAGGAGCTGGAGGAGCTCTACAACTTGTGACAAGTAGCCTTGTACCTTGCATGTAACCCTTTTTGTGAAAAGAAAATTTCAAATAAAGTTAGATATATATACACACACATTCCAAAAGAATAGGGATGGTAGGAGAAGAAAATATCAGAGCGTTCAGTGAGGATCCACAAGGTCGTCTCTGAGTACTCTTTATTTTCTTCTCCGAGACTATTGGTCTTTACACTTGCTCCAGAGCTGTTTGCAAACTTCTACATGGGTACCATCGAGCAAAAAGTCTTAGTCGACATGAACTTGAAACCGACCATATACTGCAGGTATGTTGACGACATTTTTACACAGGTACCTGATGTCAGACATCTGCAGGAGCTGAAGGAGGCATTTGAGCAGAGTTCCGTGCTGCGTTTCACTTACGAGATGGAAAAAGATGGGAAGCTGCCCTTTCTAGATGTAACAGTCATGGAAAAGAGCGGAGGTTTCCACACTGCAGTCTACACTAAGGAAACAAACGTAGGAATGTGCCTAAATGCCAACAGCGACTGCCCAGACAGGTACAAGAGGAGTGTTGTTAACGCATATGTCGACCGTGCTCTAAGCCACAGCTCAGAATGGAAGCAAGTCGACGAAGAACTCTGTAGGGTAAGGCAGGTCCTAGTCAACAACGGCTTCTCCAATGGTTTCGTCGAAGACATCATAAGAAGGAGAGTGAAACGCCATGCAACCTCTGAAGAGACCACTAAGACAACACCAATACCCCGTATTAGACTATTTTACAGGAACATTTTTTCCACAGCTCATAAAACAGAGGAAAGGGTCCTGAAAGATATTGTTAATAGAAACGTTATCCCTACAGACAAAAATCAGAGGATACAACTGACGATTTACTATAAAAACAGAAAAACGGCAAGCCTACTCATGAGAAACTCTCCAGACACAAAGCAGAACGCTTTAAAAGAGACCAACGTCGTCTATGCCTTCAAATGCCCACTTGGGGACTGTAAGCTCCAAAAAACCCAGTATATAGGCAAGACAACAACATCTCTTTCTAGGCGTTTAACGATGCATAAACAACAGGGCTCCATTAAGGAACATATAATCTCTTCCCACAACCAAACCATCGCCAGAGAAATCCTAGTAAACAACACAGAAATCATCGATAGATACAGCGATAGCAGGCGACTTGACGTTTGCGAGGCACTACACATTAAGAAGTCAACACCAGCAATCAACAGCCAATTAATGCACAACTATATTTTACCCACCTCAAGACTCCGCTCCAATATAGAAACATCAAGAAATATGGACCAATATGAGGACAATTTTTTTTATTGGAGTTAAAATTAACGTAGATATATGACCGAACCTAACCAGCCCTACCTAACCTAACCTATCTTTTTAGGTTAGGTTAGGTTAGGTAGCTGAAAAAGTTAGGCTAGGTTAAGTTAGGTAGGTTAGGCAGTCGAAAAACAATTAATTCATGAAAACTTGGCTTATTAGGCAAATTGGGCCTTGCATAGTAGGCTGAGAAGTGCGTTCTGGCTACTAGGTACGACATATATATATATATATATATATATATATATATATATATATATATATATATATATATATATATATATATATATATATATATAACTGAAAACTTACACCCCAAAAGTGACTTGAACCCATACTGCCAGGAGCACAATACAACTGGTGTGTACAAGACACCTTATCCACTCGACCATCACGACCGCTGAAAAGCTTATGGTAGCCGAGGCTATTTGCCCATCAGCCCACCGGCACTCTGATGGTAATCTTGGGTACTGTATTTTATCAAATCACATCATTCTTTGGGGCACACATGAGGAACACAAATGCGAACAAGCCTGAATAGTTCCCAGGACTATATGCAACTGAAAACTCACACCCCAGAAGTGACTCGAACCCATACTGCCAAGAGAACAATGCAACTGGTGTGTACAGGACACCTTATCCTCTCGACCATCACGACCGGTGAAAAGCTGATGGTAGCCGAGGCTATTTGCCCATCAGCCCACCGGCACTCTGATGGTAATCTTGGACACTGTATCTTATTTTTTGGGGCACACGTGAGGAACACAAATGCGAACAAGCCTGAATGGTCCCCTAGTATGCAACGCATACTAGTTGCATACTAGGTCTCCGCTTAATATGGAACACCCGATTTGCCTAATAGGCCGAGTGATTTTCTTTATTGCAATAAATTGTTTCCAATTAGTTTATTTGAATCATTAATATTATATTATATTCAGAATATAAATTATTTACGTAATGTTAGTTAAAGTTTTGCTAAGAAAGATTAGGTTAGGTTAGGTAGGGTAGTTTAGGTTCGGTCATATATCTACTTCAGTTTTAACTCAGATATAAAACAAATTACTCATACTTAGTGAAGTGAATAGCTTTATCATTTCATAAAAAAAAATGGAAAAAATATATAAATTCAGGAAAACTTGGCTTATTAGGCCAATCGCGCCTTGCATAGTAGGACGAGTGCTGCATTCTGGCTATTAGGTACAACACATAGATATATATATATATATATATATATATATACATATATATATGCGAACAAGCCTGAATGGTCCCCAGGACAATATGCAACTGAAAACTCACACCCCAGAAGTGACTCGAACCCATACTCCCAGAAGCAACGCAACTGGTATGTACAAGACGCCTTAATCCACTTGACCATCACGACCGGACATAATGAGGTGATAGCCGAGGCTATTTGAACCACCCCACCGCCGGCACTCGGATAGTTATCTTGGGCATAGCATTTTACCAAATCACCTCATTCTTTGGGGCACACGTGAGGAACACAAATGCGAACAAGCCTGAATGGTCCCCAGGACAATATGCAACTGAAAACTCACACCCCAGAAGTGACTCGAACCCATACTCCCAGAAGCAACGCAACTGGTATGTACAAGACGCCTTAATCCACTTGACCATCACGACCGGACATAATGAGGTGATAGCCGAGGCTATTTGAACCACCCCACCGCCGGCACTCGGATAGTTATCTTGGGCATAGCATTTTACCAAATCACCTCATTCTTTGGGGCACACGTGAGGAACACAAATGCGAACAAGCCTGAATGGTCCCCAGGACAATATGCAACTGAAAACTCACACCCCAGAAGTGACTCGAACCCATACTCCCAGAAGCAACGCAACTGGTATGTACAAGACGCCTTAATCCACTTGACCATCACGACCGGACATAATGAGGTGATAGCCGAGGCTATTTGAACCACCCCACCGCCGGCACTCGGATAGTTATCTTGGGCATAGCATTTTACCAAATCACCTCATTCTTTGGGGCACACGTGAGGAACACAAATGCGAACAAGCCTGAATGGTCCCCAGGACAATATGCAACTGAAAACTCACACCCCAGAAGTGACTCGAACCCATACTCCCAGAAGCAACGCAACTGGTATGTACAAGACGCCTTAATCCACTTGACCATCACGACCGGACATAATGAGGTGATAGCCGAGGCTATTTGAACCACCCCACCGCCGGCACTCGGATAGTTATCTTGGGCATAGCATTTTACCAAATCACCTCATTCTTTGGGGCACACGTGAGGAACACAAATGCGAACAAGCCTGAATGGTCCCCAGGACAATATGCAACTGAAAACTCACACCCCAGAAGTGACTCGAACCCATAATCCCAGAAGCAACGCAACTGGTATGTACAAGACGCCTTAATCCACTTGACCATCACGACCGGACATAATGAGGTGATAGCCGAGGCTATTTGAACCACCCCACCGCCGGCACTCGGATAGTTATCTTGGGCATAGCATTTTACCAAATCACCTCAATCTTTGGGGCACACGTGAGGAACACAAATGCGAACAAGCCTGAATGGTCCCCAGGACAATATGCAACTGAAAACTCACACCCCAGAAGTGACTCGAACCCATACTCCCAGAAGCAACGCAACTGGTATGTACAAGACGCCTTAATCCACTTGACCATCACGACCGGACATAATGAGGTGATAGCCGAGGCTATTTGAACCACCCCACCGCCGGCACTCGGATAGTTATCTTGGGCATAGCATTTTACCAAATCACCTCATTCTTTGGGGCACACGTGAGGAACACAAATGCGAACAAGCCTGAATGGTCCCCAGGACAATATGCAA
Source organism: Procambarus clarkii (assembly GCF_040958095.1). Lineage (NCBI taxonomy): Eukaryota > Metazoa > Arthropoda > Malacostraca > Decapoda > Cambaridae > Procambarus > Procambarus clarkii. The sequence goes on along the minus strand of NC_091157.1, from coordinate 21,203,001 downwards.
CTGAAAACTCACACCCCAGAAGTGACTCGAACCCATACTCCCAGAAGCAACGCAACTGGTATGTACAAGACGCCTTAATCCACTTGACCATCACGACCGGACATAATGAGGTGATAGCCGAGGCTATTTGAACCACCCCACCGCCGGCACATGGTCCTGGGGACCATTCAGGCTTGTTCGCATTTGTGTTCCTCACGTGTGCCCCAAAGAATGAGGTGATTTGGTAAAATGCTATGCCCAAGATAACTATCCGAGTGCCGGCGGTGGGGTGGTTCAAATAGCCTCGGCTATCACCTCATTATGTCCGGTCGTGATGGTCAAGTGGATTAAGGCGTCTTGTACATACCAGTTGCGTTGCTTCTGGGAGTATGGGTTCGAGTCACTTCTGGGGTGTGAGTTTTCAGTTGCATATTGTCCTGGGGACCATTCAGGCTTGTTCGCATTTGTGTTCCTCACGTGTGCCCCAAAGAATTAGGTGATTTGGTAAAATGCTATGCCCAAGATAACTATCCGAGTGCCGGCGGTGGGGTGGTTCAAATAGCCTCGGCTATCACCTCATTATGTCCGGTCGTGATGGTCAAGTGGATTAAGGCGTCTTGTACATACCAGTTGCGTTGCTTCTGGGAGTATGGGATCGAGTCACTTCTGGGGTGTGAGTTTTCAGTTGCATATTGTCCTGGGGACCATTCAGGCTTGTTCGCATTTGTGTTCCTCACGTGTGCCCCAAAGAATGAGGTGATTTGGTAAAATGCTATGCTCAAGATAACTATCCGAGTGCCGGCGGTGGGGTGGTTCAAATAGCCTCGGCTATCACCTCATTATGTCCGGTTGTGATGGTCAAGTGGATTAAGGCGTCTTGTACATACCAGTTGCGTTGCTTCTGGGAGTATGGGTTCGAGTCACTTCTGGGGTGTGAGTTTTCAGTTGCATATTGTCCTGGGGACCATTCAGGCTTGTTCGCATTTGTGTTCCTCACGTGTGCCCCAAAGAATGAGGTGATTTGGTAAAATGCTATGCCCAAGATAACTATCCGAGTGCCGGCGGTGGGGTGGTTCAAATAGCCTCGGCTATCACCTCATTATGTCCGGTCGTGATGGTCAAGTGGATTAAGGCGTCTTGTACATACCAGTTGCGTTGCTTCTGGGAGTATGGGTTCGAGTCACTTCTGGGGTGTGAGTTTTCAGTTGCATATTGTCCTGGGGACCATTCAGGCTTGTTCGCATTTGTGTTCCTCACGTGTGCCCCAAAGAATGAGGTGATTTGGTAAAATGCTATGCCCAAGATAACTATCCGAGTGCCGGCGGTGGGGTGGTTCAAATAGCCTCGGCTATCACCTCATTATGTCCGGTCGTGATGGTCAAGTGGATTAAGGCGTCTTGTACATACCAGTTGCGTTGCTTCTGGGAGTATGGGTTCGAGTCACTTCTGGGGTGTGAGTTTTCAGTTGCATATTGTCCTGGGGACCATTCAGGCTTGTTCGCATTTGTGTTCCTCACGTGTGCCCCAAAGAATGAGGTGATTTGGTAAAATGCGATGCCCAAGATAACTATCCGAGTGCCGGCGGTGGGGTGGTTCAAATAGCCTCGGCTATCACCTCATTATGTCCGGTCGTGATGGTCAAGTGGATTAAGGCGTCTTGTACATACCAGTTGCGTTGCTTCTGGGAGTATGGGTTCGAGTCACTTCTGGGGTGTGAGTTTTCAGTTGCATATTGTCCTGGGGACCATTCAGGCTTGTTCGCATTTGTGTTCCTCACGTGTGCCCCAAAGAATGAGGTGATTTGGTAAAATGCTATGCCCAAGATAACTATCCGAGTGCCGGCGGTGGGGTGGTTCAAATAGCCTCGGCTATCACCTCATTATGTCCGGTCGTGATGGTCAAGTGGATTAAGGCGTCTTGTACATACCAGTTGCGTTGCTTCTGGGAGTATGGGTTCGAGTCACTTCTGGGGTGTGAGTTTTCAGTTGCATATTGTCCTGGGGACCATTCAGGCTTGTTCGCATTTGTGTTCCTCACGTGTGCCCCAAAGAATGAGGTGATTTGGTAAAATGCTATGCCCAAGATAACTATCCGAGTGCCGGCGGTGGGGTGGTTCAAATAGCCTCGGCTATCACCTCATTATGTCCGGTCGTGATGGTCAAGTGGATTAAGGCGTCTTGTACATACCAGTTGCGTTGCTTCTGGGAGTATGGGTTCGAGTCATTTCTGGGGTGTGAGTTTTCAGTTATATATATATATATATATATATATATATATATATATATATATATATATATATATATATATATATATATATATATATATATATACATATATCTCGTACATAGTAGCCAGAACTCACTTCTCAGCCTACTATGCAAAGCCCGATTTGCCTAATAAGCCAAGTTTTACTGAATTAATATATTTTCTCTATTTTTTTTCTCATGAAATGATAAAGCTACCCATTTCATTATGTATGAGGTCAATTTTTTTTTATTGGAGTTAAAGTTAACGTAGATATATGACCGAACCTAACCAACCCTACCTAACCTAACCTAACCTATCTTTATAGGTTAGGTTAGGTTAGGTAGCCGAAAACGTTAGGTTAGGTTAGGTTAGGTGGGTTAGGTTGTCGAAAAAACATTAATTCATGAAAACTAGTCTTATTAGGCAAATCGGGCCTTGCATAGTAGGCTGAGAAGTGAGTTCTGGCTACTAGGTACGACATATATATATATATATATATATATATATATATATATATATATATATATATATATATATATATATATATATATATATATATATATATATTTATATATATATATATATATATATATATATATATATATATATATATTTATATATATATATATATATATATATATATATTTATATATATATATATATATATATATATATATATATATATATATATATATATATATATATATATATATATATATATATATATATATATATATATATATATATATATATATATATATATATATATATATATATATATATATATATATATATATGTCGTACTTAGTAGCCAGAACGCACTTCTCAGCTTACTATCCAAGGCCCAATTTGCCTAATAAGCCAAGTTTTCATGAATTAATTGTTTTTCGACTGCCTAACCTACCTAACTTAACCTAGCCTAACTTTTTCGGCTACCTAACCTAACCTAACCTAAAAAGATAGGTTAGGTTAGGTAGGGTTGGTTAGGTTCGGTCATATATCTACGTTAATTTTAATTCCAATAAAAAAAAATTGACCTCATACATAATGAAATGGGTAGCTCTATCATATCATAAGAAAAAAATAAGAGAAAATATATTAATTCAGGAAAACTTGGCTTATTAGGCAAATCGGGCCTTGTATATACATTTGCTTTATTTGAACTTTGTTACAAAAAAGGAGTTACATATAGGTTACAAAGATGGTTATCATAGGTTGTCGAGTTCCTCCAGCTCCTCAGATGGCGGGCAGGATCCCTGGATGCAGTGCGCATTTCTCCTCTGTATCGCCACGCTGAGGCGCTGGAAAAGAAAGCTGGCAGCTCTAGGGTCCCTTGTTGTTTCAATGAGCCTAGAACTCAGTACCTTCAAAAAACTGGTAGCACTTTTACCCCATGCGCCAAGTGTCTCAGAAGCAATGGGGACAAAATTGTAGTGGTGATCCAGTTCTCTATACTTACGGGATTTGGCTGCTTCCCTGTGGATGGCAGTGCCACCTGGTTGTGCAACACTGAGGTTAATGTAGGTGTTAGCTAAGGTTGATACGCACGTGTAGTCCCATACCAACTGCTGGCCATTCTTCTAGGGGTTCACCGTGATACCATCCGGGCGACCAATAAGAGCATCAGAGTTACTGGGCGTTAGGAAACGGGGTTCTCTTTCAGCTGGACATCCAGCTGTGGTGAGGCTCCTCTTGATGATGTCGTTAACTTAACTGTGCCTCGAGTGCCATCCCCCTGTGTTTTGGCAGAGTAGGCCATGGTGGTCGTACCTGTCAGCCACCACCTCGCCGCAAATACACCTATATCTGGTGTGGATTGGGGCAGCAAGGCGAAGGGCCACAGCATTTCGGAGGGCGTGTGGTGTGAGACGCATGCCAGTTGCCGACATTGGGGTTGCTAACAGGAAATCCCCTGCATGTGGGGCTGCTACTGCTGTGAGGCGAGCAATGTCGTGTTGTGTTGTTGCAGCACCCAGGCACTCTGCAGCAACTTGGTCTACAATGGGACCATCCCAGCTGGATTGCTTGTGGGCTTTTGGGGATGGTGGTTGAGGTGATGGGCCTGCACGAGAGGCCCACTCTGTGGCACAGCGTGTAAAATTGGGATCATGTACACCTGCCAGCTGATGTAAGTGGGTAGGTAGAATTTCCTTCACAAGGTCGTCGGATGCTGATAAGGAAGACAGGAAGGCTGGAACAGCGATTTGCGTTGCTGTTCGAACTCTGAGGCCCCCTAGTCTTTCGGGAAGAGAGGCTTGTTTCCACTGTAGGTCATCAAGAGAGAGGTTAAGGGCTTTTTCTAGCATTGATTTCAGTAACCGGTCATACTGACTTAGTTTTTGGCTACTGTAAGATGGCAACACTATTGCGCCAATAGTGTTTCCTTCTTCTATTTTCATGGTGACTGATGTTCTGATTTTTGATGTCTCGGATATGGCACTGTTGCTCTTCCTGCCGTGGGTGTTTCTCGCACGAGTGGGAAGGCGTACCTGGTTGTCCTCCCTGGGAAAATCATTTATATATATATATATATATATATATATATATATATATATATATATATATATATATATATATATATCACATATATCTTCTATATATTATATTATCACTTCTATATATATATTATCACATATATCACACTTCTATATATGTGTGATATATATATATATATATCACATATATAGAAGTCAACACCAGCAATCAACAGCCAATTAATGCACAACTATATTCTACCCACCTCAAGACTCCGCTCCAATATAGAAGCATCAAGAAATATATATATATATATATATATATATATATATATATATATATATATATATATATATATATATATATATATATATATATATGAATGAAAACTCACACCCCAGAAGTGACTCGAACCCATACTCCCAGGAGCAACGCAACTGGTAACTACAGGGCGCCTTAATCCACTTGACCATCACGGCCGTCAAAAGGAAGTGATAGCCGAGGCTATTTGAGCCACTTCCCCGACGGCAACTCGGATGGTAATCTTGGGCATAGCATTTCACCAAATCACCTCATTCTTTGGGGCACACGTGAGGAACACAAATGCGAACAAGCCTGAATGGTCCCCAGGACTATATGCGAATGAAAACTCACACCCCAGAAGTGACTCGAACCCATACTCCCAGGAGCAACGCAACTGGTAACTACAGGGCGCCTTAATCCACTTGACCATCACGGCCGTCAAAAGGAAGTGATAGCCGAGGCTATTTGAGCCACTTCCCCGACGGCAACTCGGATGGTAATCTTGGGCATAGCATTTCACCAAATCACCTCATTCTTTGGGGCACACGTGAGGAACACAAATGCGAACAAGCCTGAATGGTCCCCAGGACTATATGCGAATGAAAACTCACACCCCAGAAGTGACTCGAACCCATACTCCCAGGAGCAACGCAACTGGTAACTACAGGGCGCCTTAATCCACTTGACCATCACGGCCGTCAAAAGGAAGTGATAGCCGAGGCTATTTGAGCCACTTCCCCGACGGCAACTCGGATGGTAATCTTGGGCATAGCATTTCACCAAATCACCTCATTCTTTGGGGCACACGTGAGGAACACAAATGCGAACAAGCCTGAATGGTCCCCAGGACTATATGCGAATGAAAACTCACACCCCAGAAGTGACTCGAACCCATACTCCCAGGAGCAACGCAACTGGTAACTTCAGGGCGCCTTAATCCACTTGACCATCACTTGATCATCACTTAATCCACTTGATCATCATCTTGGGGTGTGAGTTTTCATTCGCATATAGTCCTGGGGACCATTCAGGCTTGTTCGCATTTGTGTTCCTCACGTGTGCCCCAAAGAATGAGGTGATTTGGTGAAATGCTATGCCCAAGATTACCATCCGAGTTGCCGTCGGGGAAGTGGCTCAAATAGCCTCGGCTATCACTTTCTTTTGACGGCCGTGATGGTCAAGTGGATTAAGGCGCCCTGTAGTTACCAGTTGCGTTGCTCCTGGGAGTATGGGTTCGAGTCACTTCTGGGGTGTGAGTTTTCATTCGCATATAGTCCTGGGGACCATTCAGGCTTGTTCGCATATATATATATATATTTATATATATATATATGTCGTACATAGCAGCCAGAACGCACTTCTCTGCCTACTATGCAAGGCCCGATTTGCCTAATAAGCCAAGTTTTCCTGAATTAGTATATTTTCTCTAATTTTTTTCTTATGAAATGATAAAGCTATCTATTTCATTATGTATGAGTCAATTTTTTTTTATTGGAGTTAATATTAACGTAGATATATGACCGAACCTAACCAACCCTACCTAACCTAACCTAACCTATCTTTATAGGTTAGGTTAGGTTAGGTAGCAGAAAAAGTTAGGTTAGGTTAGGTTAGGTAGGTTAGGTAGTCGAAAAACAATTAATTCATGAAAACTTGGCTTATTAGGCAAATCGGGCCTTGCATAGTACGCATAGAAGTGCGTTCTGGCTACTAGGTACGACATATATATATATATATATATATATATATATATATATATATATATATATATATATATATATATGTCGTACCTAGTAGCCAGAACGCACTTCTCAGCCTACTATGTAAGGCCCGATTTGCCTAATAAGCCAAGTTTTCATGAATTAATGTGGTTTTGACTACCTAACCTACCTAACCTAACCTAACCTAGCTTTTTCTGCTACCTAACCTAACCTAACCTATAAAGATAGGTTAGGTTAGGAAGGGTTGGTTAGGTTCGGTGATATATCTACGTTAATTTTAACTCCAATAAAAAAAAATTTACCTCATACATAATGAAATGGAAAGCTTTATTATTTCATAAGAAAAAAATTAGAAAAAATATATTAATTCAGGAAAACTTGGCTTATTAGGCAAATCGGGCCGTGCATAGCAGGCTGAGAAGTGCATTCTGGCTACTAGGTACGACATATATATATATATATATATATATATATATATATATATATATATATATATATATATATATATATATATATATTATTATATATATATATATATATATATATTATTATATATGACCGAAAAAGTAAGATAAATAATTCTAACACGAATTTTCTCAATCTTTCGTACATTTCTTTTCACTGTTGGTGGTAATTCAAAAATCAATTCTCCAAAATTCATTTTTATTTCTAGTCTGACGCGACACATGAGCGCGTTTCGTAAAACTTATTACATTTTTAAAGACTTTAGTTTACACATACACAACTGAATAGAACTTACACATCTCCGATTTGTTTATATCTACATTTTAGTGAGGTGGATGGGGTGAGGTGGTTTTAATAGGTTATTAAATTCATCAACACAAGACAGAACACGAAAGAATGGGTATTGAATGAAAGTGATTGAAGAAAGCCTATTGGTCCCTATTTCTTGATGCTTCTATATTGGAGCGGAGTCTTGAGGTGGGTAGAATATAGTTGTGCATTTATTGGCTGTTGATTGCTGGTGTTAACTTCTTAATGTGTAGTGCCTCGCAAACGTCAAGCCGCCTGCTATCGCAGTATCTATCGATGATTTCTGTGTTGTTTACTAGGATTTCTGAAGTTTCTAAGGAAACTACTCCAAACTTGTACTAAAGAGGCACCCTTCTTGAGCCCGGATGGGCACATGTATAAGCAAGTAGATGGGGTCGCCATGGGTTCTCCCCTAGGTGTCCTGTTTGCAAACTTCTACATGGGTACCATCGAGCAAAAAGTCTTAGTCGACATGAACTTGAAACCGGCCATATACTGCAGGTATGTTGACATTTTTACACAGGTACCTGATGTCAGACATCTGCAGGAGCTGAAGGAGGCATTTGAGCAGAGTTCCTTGCTGCGTTTCACTTACGAGATGGAAAAGGATGGGAAGCTGCCCTTTCTAGATGTAACAGTCATGGAAAAGAGCGGAGGTTTCCACACTGCAATCTACACTAAGGAAACGAACATAGGAATGTGCCTAAATGCCAACAGCGACTGCCCAGACAGGTACAAGAGGAGTGTTGTTAACGCATATGTCGACCGTGCTCTCAGCCACAGCTCAGAATGGAAGCAAGTCGACGAAGAACTCTGTAGGGTAAAGCAGGTCCTAGTCAACAACAGCTTCTCCAATGGTTTCGTCGAAGACATCATAAGAAGGAAAGTGAAACGCCATGCAACCTCTGAAGAGAAAGCTAACACAACACCTATACCTCCTATTAGACTATTTTACAGGAACTTCTTTTCCACAGCTCATAAAACGGAGGAAAGGGTCCTGAAAGATATTGTTAATAGAAACGTTATCCCTACAGACAAAAATCAGAGGATACAACTGACGATTTACTATAAAACCAAAAAACGGCCAGCCTACTCATGAGAAACTCTCCAGACACAAAGCAGAACGCCTTACAAGAGACCAACGTCGTCTATGCCTTCAAATGCCCTCTTGGGGACTGTAAGCTCCAAAAAACCCAGTATATAGGCAAGACAACAACATCTCTTTCTAGGCGTTTAACGATGCATAAGCAACAGGGCTCCATTAAGGAACATATAATCTCTTCCCACAACGAAACCATCACCAGAGAAATCCTAGTAAACAATAAAGAAATCATCAATAGATACAGCGATATCAGGCGGCTTGACGTTTGCGAGGCACTACACATTAAGAAGTCAACACCAGCAATCAACAGCCAATTTATGCACAACTATATTCTACCCACCTCAAGACTCCGCTCCAATATAGAAGCATCAAGAAATATGGACCAATAGGCTTTCTACAATCACTTCCATTCAATACCCATTGTTTTGTGTTCTGTCTTGTGTTGATGAATATAATACCCTATTAAATCCACCTCACCCCATCCACCTCACTAAAATGTAGATATAAACAAATCGGAGATGTGTAAATTCTCTTCAGTTGTGTATGTGTAAACTAAAGTCTTTGAAAATGTAATAAGTTTTACGAAACGCGCTCAAATGTCGCGTCAGACTAGAAATAAAAATGAATTTTGGAGAATTGATTTTTGAATTACCACCAACAGTGAAAAGAAATGTACGAAAGATTGAGAAAATTCGTGTTAGAATTATTAATCTTACTTTTTCGGTCATATTTAATAATATATGTCTACAGGAAAGACTGCTACCAAAATATACTAATATATATATATATATATATATATATATATATATATATATATATATATATATATATATATATATATATATATATATATATATATATATATATATATATATATATATATATGTCGTACCTAGTAGCCAGAACGCACTTCTCAACCTAATATGCAAGGCCCGATTTGCCTAATAAGCCAAGTGTTCATGAATTAATGTTTTTTCGACTACCTAACCTACCTAACCTAACCTAACCTAATTTTTTCTGCTACCTAACCGAACCTAACCTATAAAGATAGGTTAGGTTAGGTTTGGTAGGGTTGGTTAGGTTCGGTCATATATTCACGTTAATTTTAAGTCCATTAAAAAAAAATTGACCTCATACATAATGAAATGGGTAGCTTTATCATTTCATAAGAAAAAAATTACAGAAAATATATTAATTCATGAAAACTTGGCTTATTAGGCAAATCGGGCCTTGCATATTAGGTTGAGAAGTGCGTTCTGGCTACTAGGTACGACATATATATATATATATATATATATATATATATATATATATATATATATATATATATATATATATATATATATATATATATAAATAATATAGAACATGAAAGGATGTTATAACATTAGTAGGAAAATTAGTAATATTATTAATAATACTATTAATTTAATTATATTTTTCTATCAATGGTCTTTCGTAATTTTTTTCTCTCCTTCATCAGTCCCTCTTCTCTGTCTCCTTTATTCTATTCATCTTTATCTCATCTCTCTATCAGTTTTTAATTTTAATTTTGTAATATGCAATATCTGTATATAAATTTTCAGTGTAATTTGCTGACTGTCTTGTCCCGACAGGTCTTATGGGCCTCATCCCGGTGATTACAACATATGGGAGTCCCGGGAAGACATTGAAATACAAGTTTGTTTGTTTTATTTCAGTATACATTACGCAGAACGAGTGATAATTGGTGATTTAGTAATAATCTCTGGTGCCATAAGAACGAGGTCATTGCAGTGGGGGTATAAATTATATGGACACCATTTGGGCAAGGGGGGTAACACACATACTCTGCTAAAATTTTAACAAGAGTCGAACTGGAGGGGTTTTTAAGCTGTATTGTACACAATAGCTTTCTAGTTCATTCTCGACTTGCATTCGGGAATCCTGGTTCGAATTCCGTGCGAGAAACTTTCAACTAACAGTTTTCATGACGTTTTGAAACCTTAGAAGAACTTCCTGACCTTCTAACCTACCAGAGGAGCAATAATTTGCTGTTTTTTTTTTGGGGGGGGGGGAAATTCAAAATTTTAATTGGAAAATAATTGTTCATTTCGAACTAGCAGTACCCGGCCACGCATAGCTGTGGCTCAGCAACGCATGTGTGATGCTGAGCCACAACAATCTTCGCCGTTCCCCAGACCTCTCCACCATTCCCTCCTTTCCCGTCTCCTCGGCCTCCCAACCATTTCCCACTCCACCGTTCCCTCCTCCTTCCCCACCATTACCCACTCCCTTATCCCCTTGTCCTCCCCACCACCTCTCACTTCCATCCCTTAGTCATCCGCACCATTCCCCTCTCCCTCGTTCAATGTCTTCCCAAATGGTCTGATGTTCTCATCGGAAAATTGGGAACATCGTATGATCTGATGTTCCCATCACTGAAATATAAGAAAACAGTTAAAAAATGAAATGAATATATGAAAAAAAAAACTATACTCACGAAATGAACGGTAAGGTAAACAGTACAGCTCAATTCCAACGCAATTCATACAAAATAATTAAATCAAAACGAAAATTAATCAAAATCTATGAAAATTCATTTTATCAATGCAATCAGAAACATTGAAATGTAATTGTAACATATTTAGTATAGCATGTGTGTTGCTCCTACATGCAACAGATGGTGCTGTTTTTCTAGAAAAGCATAGTTGTACCTGTCATAAGTGTTGCATTTATACTTATACTTACGAAATGAACGGTATGGTAAACAACACAGCTATGGTAAACAACATTTCAAAGCTCAATTCCAACACAATGTCACACAAAATAATTCAATAAAAAATAAGATAAATCGAAGTCTATGAAAATAAAATTTATCAATGCAATCGGAAACATTGAAATGGAATTCGTAACATATTTAGTATAGCGTGCATGTTGCTATTACGTACAACAGATGGAGCTGTTTTTCAAAAACGCATGTTTCTGCCTGTCACAGGTGAGGCATCTATATAGTAGGTATATGAAAAGACGCGCCAATTTAATTGTAACGTTGTGTCAAAATTTCAAAGCAATCGGTAAAGAGGTTTCGAAAATTTCCCTCACATGAAAAACACATGAAAAATACAGTTTTTCAGAAAAAGCATGTTTTTTACCGTCACAGACGTGACATCTATATAGTGTGTATATATAAATCTGCTCGAATGCAAATGGAACGTTGTGTGAAAATTTAAAGGCAATTGGTGAAGAACTTTCGGAGATTAGCGTTATGCTCAAACGAACATTTCCATTTTCATTTATATAGATTACGTCGATATTTGGCCGTAGTGCATACCAGCGAAAAGCGATGTAATTTGTAAGAGGACCAGTTGCTCCAGGTGTGCCATTAGCCTTTTTCGCGCGATCTTCTACATTACCTTGCATAGTCCGCGAGTTAGGAACACCGGCTGCAGTTCAGTGCCTAGAGTCTCTCCTCTTGTATAATGGGGCTCTCTTCAACTCTAGTAGGTCTTGATTCCAGTGTGAAGCAGAGTGTAGATTTACACAACTGGTGACCAGTTGTGGGAAAGTGTAACCTACAAAGTAACGATTCATGGTGAACTTCATCATTGGCGAGCCATATTTGTGAAGATATTCTTCAATCGGACAAATCCGGGTGATTCAACGTAAATTACTGTGTATGTCTGTATTCACCTAGTTGTATTCACTTAGTTGTGCTTGCGGGGGTTGCGCTCTGCTCTTTCTGCCCGCCTCTCAACTGTAAATTAATTGTTTCTACTACTACTTTTCTTCCACACACGCACAATACGAACACACACACACCCAAAGAAGCAGCCCGTGACAGCTGACTGATTCCCAGGTACCTATTTACTGATAGGTAACAGGGGCATATGGTGGAAGAAACTCTGCCCATCGTTTCTCGCCGGCGCCCGGGATCGAACCCGGGACCACAGGATCACGTATTCAGCGAGCTGTCCGCTCGGCCACCGGCTGTGTGTGTGTGTGTGTGTGTGTGTGTGTGTGTGTGTGTGTGTGTGTGTGTATGTGTGTGTGTGTGTGTGTGTGTGTGTGTGTGTGTGTGTGTGTGTGTGTATGTGTGTGTGTGTGTGTGTGTGTGTGTGTGTGTGTGTGTGTGTGTGTGTGAGTGTGTGTGTGTGTGTGTGTGTGTGTGTGTGTGTGTGTGGGTGTGTGTGTGTGTGTGTGTGTGTGTGTGTGTGTGTGTGTGTGTGTGTGCGTGTGGGTGTGTGCGTGTGTGTGTGTGTGTGTGTGTGTGTGTGTGTGTGTGTGTGTGTGTGTATGTGTGTGTGTGTGTGTGTGTGTGTGTGTGTGTGTGTGTGTGTGTGTATGTGTGTGTGTGTGTGTGTGTGTGTGTGTGTGTGTGTGTGTGTGTGAGTGTGTGTGTGTGTGGGTGTGTGTGTGTGTGTGTGTGGGTGTGTGTGTGTGTGTGTGTGTGTGTGTGTGTGTGTGTGTGTGTGTGTGTGTGTGTGTGTGTGTGTGTGTGTGAGTGTGTGTGTGTGTGGGTGTGTGTGTGTGTTTGTGTGGGTGTGTGTGTGTGTGTGTGTGTGTGTGTGTGTGTGTGTGTGTGTGTGTGTGTGCGTGTGTGTGTGTGCGTGTGTGTGTGTGTGTGTGTGTGTGTGTGTGTGTGTGTGTGTGTGTGTGTGTGTGTATGTGTGTGTGTGTGTGTGTGTGTGTGTGTGTGTATGTGTGTGTGTGTGTGTGTGTGTGTGTGTGTGTGTGTGTGTGTGTGTGTGTGTGAGTGTGTGTGTGTGTGTGTGTGTGTGTGTGTGTGTGTGGGTGTGTGTGTGTGTGTGTGTGTGTGTGTGTGTGTGTGTGTGTGTGTGTGTGTGTGTGTGTGTGTGTGTGTGTGTGTGTGTGTGTGCGTGTGTGTGTGTGTGTGTGGGTGTGTGGGTGTGTGTGTGTGTGTTTATGTGTTGAAGAGCAGAGCAGATTGGTCGCAGGTTTTTGTACAACAAATCACATGGAGTTGTTAATGTTAATTGTGTGTATCAAGCACATATGAGTCTATATGATCTTGCAGCGTACAAGAGCACAGTGATGCAAGATAGTTTCACTACCCGTCCTTCTGCTGCATCCGTTTTCTTTAATGTATCCGTCTGGTGAAATGGATACAGGAAGGAGCTTGCCAGGCTCCTTCCTGAAGTAATCCCAGTAGCATTACAATCTCAGAAACCCTGCAACATATCTTCAGGACGTATATATAGCGTTTACTATCAACATTTTGTGTTCCTTGTCAATTAGAGCATATTGCGATCTCTTGCCCCCACCCTCCTTATATTTATAACTAAAATATACCAGTGATCATATATATTTTAGCCGTAATACAGTGTTTATCTCAGTGCGTACAGTGGCCGTGAGGGAGCAAGCCTGAGCATGATGTGACTCTACTATGCATGTTGAAACACAATTTAGCATGATGGGTCCGACGCCGAGGCCAATCCCAAAAGGCTTTATCAGTGCTTGTCGAAACACAACAGTGAACTGGGAGGGTTTTATTGGTTTTCCAAATTTGTGTTGTGACTCGTACACGATATACTTCTTTGCGTTTTATTTTCTTGTGGCCGGTAATTCCTGTGTCAGTTCTAGCGTCGACATACTTTGCGATGATTTCAAGGCTCAACGTCTCCACGGCCCGGTCCCAGACCAGGCCGCGGGTACGAGCGGACATAGATACATTCGTACCAAGAACACGTCCTCCTTTAATTCTCCATGGGAAAATTCTTTGCAAATGACGTTAATAGCATTTACCTAACGCTGATATATCATTGACCCAACGCTTATATAACGTTGACCCAATATTGTCGTTACGTTTATGATAAATACAACCAAACATCCTGACGTAGACCTAACTAGATCTAGCAAGACATAATCAAATCACTATACGTTGTCTAATCACCCTACATATTGTTCTAAACTGCTTCCAAGATACTTTGTTGCATCTGTCATTCTATGATTCCAACGATGTGGGTAATTAGTGGCTCTGTATTATATACAATATTACTGTATTTACTGAATCACAATTATAACATTTTCCTTTATATATTTTATGAATAAATTATAATATAAAATAATAATTTTTTTAAATTAATAACAATAATTATTATTATATTTAGAACGTCTTATGTCAAAACACTACTGTTTGTTATTGTTTGATGTTTATTGATGTTGTTCAATAAACAACATTAGCTTGTTTATTGAACCATTATATGGCAGAATATGTATTAAAATGTGTGTATATTACGTCCCAACTTTACAAGAATAGTTCCATATTTTCCTTTACCTTTGCATCCATCTACCAGTCATTTTCTGGGGTGAGCATTGAAAAGTGGTCATGTGATTCAACGTTTAGGTTGACAAATTTTTGGAGTTGTATAATGCTACATGGAATAATAAGCAGCCTGGCGCTAAAGCCGGATTTAATACAGAGTTCCCCCACCCGTCCCATTGATGGCTTCCCCTTCCAGTGATAATTCACACCCTCCCCCATTGATGGCTCCCCCTTTCATTGATGGTTCACCCTGCCATTGATGACTCTCCCAGGTAGTTATTGTCATCGTCAATCAAAAGAAGCGAAACTAAAAGAGCATTGCTTATATAGACGAGCCTTTGCTATTAATAGTATGCAACACATACAATAGAGTAAGGTGGGACAAAGCCCACTTACTTACCCACACATTCCACATTAGAGAGGTGGGCCAGACATGCCAACGACCCCACGATACCTCCATATATTGTACAATACAGTGATCGTATGTATCAAATTTCTGTGTTGGTGTTGACCCAACATAACATTGCAATCATATAATAATACAATGAAAACTTTACTATTTCATAAGAACAAATAAGGGAAAAACTTTGTGTCATGAAAATTCAGCTTGTTAGGCCACTCCGCCTATTTTTATTTGAGAGAGAGAGAGAGAGAGAGAGAGAGAGAGAGAGAGAGAGAGAGAGAGAGAGAGAGAGAGAGAGAGAGAGAGAGAGAGAGAGAGAGAGAGAGAGAGAGAGAGGAATGATGTACAGTATGTGAGATATATGAGAGAATTTTTTTTTTAGTTTTAGCGCGGTTAGGAAGGCTGGGTCCAAGAGCTAACAGCTCTAACCTGCAGACACTAAGAGGTGAACACACTCACACTATGTTCGACCTTTGAAACCAATACATCTTCACTTGGCAGCTTATCGATAGACATTAAATTATAGCTTCCAGATTCCACTCTTATCCAACTGCATTTTTCTTCTTCGGATATACAACCGCTGGGAATCGGTCTTCGTTGCAAAATATATATTATCGAATTGGTTTTACGAGCTAGATTTCTCTAACGATTGAGTATATTTCAGTAAATCTGAGCGAGTTTTACTGCATCTGGATTTTGTAAAAATAGATTTCAGTGTGTTCCATAAGACTAAACGAATATTAAAATACATCTTAGTTGCATACATTTAGGAATATTATTTAAAACTGTTAGATTACTGATTTTTTTTTTTGCCGGTAGGAATTATAAATAATTCATAATCTCATTTGTGTGTGTGGGTAAAAGCCTAAATTTTCGATTTTACTCTTTCACAGGATTAGATAACAAGATATTTTTTCGTTGTCTCTGGCTATGTGAAAGGGGGTTTGGTTATCTTCTAAGTCAGTAAGGAATGGTAACACTTGTTATCTCTTTAGAAAACTTGCGAAAGTGTCATTTTTGTTAAGAGATAGTCAATAAGAGCTATGAGGAGGGTTCGAACCAGTTCACTGGGTTTGTGTGTATATGAATTCTGTTATCATTCTCATAAAAAAAGGAAATAAATAATTTTTTGGTTATCTTCTGCTTCAGAATCATTGGCCAATTGCTCTTATGCTAAGAAAAGAACGTATAGAAACTCTATCCATTGTAAGAACAGAATATAACAATTTACTTCATTATAAGAACATAAAGTGGCTATTTTCCTCGTGTTAAGAATAGAATGTTCCATTGTAAGAACAAAGTAGCCATTTTCCCCATTTTAAGAACAGAATGTACCAATTTGACTATGACAAGAATAGAAAATATAAATTTTCTTCATGTTAAAAACAGAAAAATCATTGGAAATAGAATGTAGCAATTTCCTCCCCCCCCCCCCCATGTGAAGACCAAAATATAGCAATTCACACACGTCCTACTTCGGCTATATTTTACCTCTGAAACCGGCTAGATGTCACCAGGTTATGAAGCAAGATAAGAGGCCCGTAGATCAAGAAGTTGCCATGCTATTACCAAACTTGGGTAATTAGGCAATCATTCACCTCGCAACTGGACAAGGTATCGGTTAAGCTATCGGGCCAAAAGCACCACGATGTCGTTATGATTTCCACGAAGCCGGAGGGTTACAGATTTGTGGTATACAGCCATACACTATACGACGAGGGGAATATAAGATCCATCCTCAATCATACACGATGCATGGCTGTTCTGTATTATACAGTTTCTGATTAAACACAGTTTACAAGATTGCATACACGCGGGGTTGTTTGCGTCAAAGCATGGCGAGTTTCGGGAGGCAAGATATACTTGACACCATTGGCGATATGTCGTTATAATTATATCGTTGGATGGCCATAATTACCCCAGGAGTAGGGACAGGACTTAAGCGCGCCAATAGTGTGTATACGATGTCGATAATCACCAAACTGATATTTTCTAAAGGTCAAAACATTATCGGTTAACGAGGGTGTTCGTATGTCGCGATCGGTATTAGTGGAGAGGTTCGTTCATTTCTTTCTTTCACCTTCACCACCCCTCACTTTCTCTCGCTTTCCTTCTCTATCTCGAGTGGTTGCGTGCTTTCGTTATCTCTTTTATCTCGTTTCCCTTTCGTTTTCTGTCTTGTCTCTCAATTTTCCCAAATAATTCTTTTTATGCTTCCTCTCTTTCTCTCGTCTGTAACCTAAGCCTCTCCGCGACCTCTCTACCTGCCATCAATCCTCTACCCGCCATCAATTTCCTCACCACCTCTTCCCTTCCCATCAACCCATTCCTCACAGGGGGATCTTGTGTGCTTCGATTCGCCTGCAAGCATCGTAGGCATCACTCTTCCCTCAGCATGCACCAGTATACTAAAGCCTCTCTCTATCATGTTCCAGTATACTAAAGCCCCTCTCTATCATGCTCCAGTATACTAAAGCCCCTCTCTATCATGCTCCAGTATACTAAAGCCCCTCTCTATCATGCTCCAGTATACTAAAGCCCCTCTTTATAATGTTCCAGTATTCTAAAGCCTCTCTTTATCATGCTCCAGTATACTAAAGTCCCTCTCTGCTACCATCATGCTCCAGTAACTCCACATCCTCACCAATCCGTCATAACCAGAATGCTCCAATATGACCAACACCACCTTTCCCATACCCTCAGTATGCTCCAGTATGCCACAACCCTTCACCCCTCCCCCAGCTACCAGCATGCCCCAGTATGCCACACGCCAGGCATACGATTACAGCTCGGCTCGCGTCGTAGTTTCACTGGGGGATGAATGTGTTAATCGCGGATCAGTACCGCGGGCCGCGTTCCTGTGCTAAGATTTGTATGTTCATGATTTTCGCAAGGAATTGGATCCTAAGTGTTTCCGGCCTCTTATTGTCTTGTGTGTGAGGGGGGGGGGGGGGTAGGTGGTAATGGTTGTTGGTTTGGAGGAGGGTGATAGGGTGGTGTTGGTGGTTGGTGCATGGGTGTTATATTTTGAGGGTGATGATTGGGTAGTTGATTGTGGTGGACATGACGGCAGTGATTTGTAGTGATACTGGTTGATGATGGAGCTTTTGGTGGTGGGTGTTACTGGTAATGGTTGTTAGTGGCGGTGGCTGATACTGGTGGTGGTTGTTTAGTGGCGGTTGTTGCTACTGACGGTGGTTGCTACTGAGGATGGTTGCTACTGGTGTTGGTTGCTACTGGAGTTGGTTGCTGGTGGTGGTGGATGCTGGTAGTGTTGTGGTGGTATTACTGGTGGTGTGACGGTGGCTGTAGTGTGACAGTGGTTGCTGGTGGAGGAGAAATAGTGTCCACACTATTGTCGCGGCGAGTGCCACAACTCTCTTTAGGTGGTCGCCACACGAGACCAAGGAGCCTTGCGAACGCGTGGGAACGACTGGAAACGGGACTCAGCAGGAAAGAGAACGAGTAGGAACGTAGCCGTTTAGTTTCCAGGTTTCCAGCTGAGAGAACAGAACGTCCAGAGAGGTCGAGGGAGGAGACAGGGGTGAGGGGTCAACGATGTGGGGTCCACGGTTAGGGGAGTCCACCATTAGGGGTCCAGGGATAGAGACTACATATCCTCTCCAGGGGTTCACTGCTTCCAATTGCTATTCCCCTCTTCTCTATTCTTTTCCTTGTCTAGTTTCTCATTCTCTGTCTTCACTTTAGGTTTTGCATTCATTAAGCTTTTTCCTATTATCTGTATTCATCGTAATCTTTGTCTTCTTGTTATTTTTCCTTCAGTTTCCTGATGAATTTTCAGCTTCATCTGGGAAACACGTTCATCCAGTGTTCATCAGAAATGAAGCCTTTGATCTTTTTGTACCAATGAGATCAGTCCCCTCATATTTAATATCCACCTCTTTGGGAATCGAGCCGATATTGTGTCCAATATTTACCCCAATGTTGCAATCTATTCAGAAGCACATGGCTTATGTTGCTGCTCCGTTATTATGTTGGGTAAAGTACCGCATAGCCTCGGCACCAATGATATGTAAACAAAATAGTAAAATTATTGTGTTTTATTTTATCTTATTGGTTCAAAACTTTCTGTCTGTTCAAATGAACAAATCCACAAGGCCGTGACGAGGACTCGAACCTACGTCCGAGAGCATGTTTTGGCCTGTTCCTTCCCCCCCCCCCCTAACGAAGTCAGTTTGGTATAAATCCTTTACAGTTTAATCATATCCCAATCGCATTTCTTTCTATACCCTCTTACATCCACTCGTTCTCAATGTCTTGGCGTTTTTCTTTCTCAACACTTTACGTTCTCATGTTTAATCCCCCTTTTCCCCCCCCCCCCCCCTCTCTCTCTCTCTCTCTCTCTCTCTCTCTCTCTCTCTCTCTCTCTCTCTCTCTCTCTCTCTCTCTCTCTCTCTCTCTCTCTCTCTCACTCTCTCTCTCTCTCTCTCTCTCTCTCTCTCTCTCTCTCTCTCTCTCTCCCTCTCCCCAGCAACCTACTCTACTAGCTGTTCCTTGTAAATTCCGACTCTCAGATGAGAGTTGTGGGTTTAGGTAATATTGATGTAGGTGGTAGTGGTGGATTTAGGGGAAGATGATGGACAGAATGGCAATAGGGGTAAATTTTGTGATCTAAGTGAGTAAACTCAAAGGAGGACTGACAGTGGTTGCTACTGGCGTTGGTTGCTACTGGTGTTGGTTGCTGGTGGTGGTGGTTACTGGTAGTGTTGTGGTGGTATTACTGGTGAAGTGGAAGTTAAATTAGTTGATTTAGTTAGTAATGATATTTAATCGCTGCTTGAATTAGGTTGAGGTTCATTCTATGAGGCTAGGGAATTTTACAGTAGTTAATTATGATTAATTTAGCTATTAAATATTTCAGTCATTGGTGATTTTAAGAAGAGGTGAATTATAGGAAAGGGTTAGTTTAGAATAGGAGAACGTTTGGGTAGGAGGGGGGGGGTTATATCGAAGTAAAATTAACATGTTGCGAGATTATTAGCGAGTGGTTGTACATGTTGGTCTCGGCTGGTTGAGATAGTGGTTGTACATGTTGGTCTCGACTGGTTGAGATAGTGGTTGTACATGTTGGTCTCGGCTGGTTGAGATAGTGGTTGATCACGTGATGGTAAACAATTGTGGTAGTTCTGGGTTGTGCTATATAATGAGAGATAGCTGCAAGTAGTTTAAGTGGTGGTTAATTTAGATGCATTGAGACGGTAGAAACTGTACATGTATGTGGATTAAATTTGTTAAGATTTAAACGACTCACAGCGGTTGTTGAAGCAATCAATTTTAATGATGGATTAATCTCTTAGTGGACCTTGAAAGTTGATGGATTAAAATTTCGAGTAAATGTGGATTTAGGTGGGGAGTAGGGAGGGGGGTGATATATCGAGAATGTAGGGGATTTAGAGGGGGGGATTAGAGGGATATATCGAGGGTGTGGTGGATTTAGGCAATGGCAACGTTCCCATCAACATATTATTGGTTCAAAGTATCGGAATGCAAATTAGTTTCGCTTCGCAGTAATAGAAATAATTAGATGATAATTGATAATTTTGTGATATTGAAGCAGGTGCTATTTTTTATATTGTTTGCTTTAGTAATGGTAATTAGTTTTAGTAAGGAATAATTGTTAGGTTACATAACAATATGTTCGACATCATGAACCACTGGCGTCGCCCACAGACTGACAGAAAAAAATACACCGAGACATGAATATACAAAAAATTTAAGATACTTCTTGAATGATCTAAGAAAAGATCATGATCAGCACGTTTACGTTTAACACGCTTAAACACGTTTAAATACATTTAAACAAAACGTTTAAATACATTTAAACAAAACGTTTAAATATATTTAAACAACACGTTTAACATGTTTAACCAACACGTTTAAAAAACACGTATAAAACAATAAAGACCGTTAGTGGGGACAAAAGGCCTGACGCACCCTCCTAGATTTGGAGAAATCCAAAAAAATTATTTATATTTCACAATTTTTTTTTTTGCACTCACACACACTCCCCGTGGAGCACCAGCAACGTATGCAAGTCTAGCCAGCATTTGGATTGTCTGCCATACTTGGCAAAAGTATCATTGTGTGTTCCAATTGAGCGGGTTCGAATCCTACTGATTTTCTCTCAAAAGTGTCACTCATAACTTAGCTCGCCCTCTCGAGTTGCCACAACAGACAGAAAATGATGTACTAAAACACCCATACCTAACCTAACCGAACGACTCTTGCACAGAAAACGTGAATTATCATAGTGAGACACTATGATATATAGTGCATCATATTTTGTCTGTTGGGTAGAATTTGACGTCAGTGCGATGTGTTACTTCAAGAGACCAGGTTGCGTAATTACGCATAACACATATGTCAGACCAATTCTGGTAAATGCAGTGTCGGCGTGGATGTTATCTCGTCACAGAAAATGAATCTGGCGGAAATCCCACGGCTTACCAACTCACTAATCCCAGACGTGAGAAGCAAGAGCTACAAGGAAACGTTAAAGAAACTAGACATCATATCACTGGAAGGAAGAGGTGATACACGGGGAGATATGACCACTGTATATAAAATATATATATTTTTAATATTCATTACGCTTCCGAATACTTTCTGAAGAATTTACAGACTAGGCAAAACCAGCCAATTATAAAGTGACAATTAACATTAAATATGGGTAAGATAATAACTAGGTATCATAATAGTTCACATGAATATTATATATACCTTTAATATCAAAGAGGTAAAGTACTGATATAGTCAGATATTCAATTGAAAGGTTCAAAGCTGGGACCCAAGAGCTAAATCCTAAACTGCCGCAAGAAGAGGTACCCAATAATACACTGACAGTTAAAAATAATATTGAATATTCCTCAAATATGGCTATAATAACACCCAAAAAATACAACAGGCATTAACGCCAAATTTGGAGTCGGCTTATTTGACCACACTGATCCAAAATTGACCATAGATTAAACAAAAATCCCATGACCTCAAACAACTAAATACAGTAACACCTGAACCTACATGCATATCGAGTGAATATATATACAGCTTCATACAAGACCCTTTTTATTTTCATGTGTGAATCGCCCATTTTGTTCAGTCATAGGCTGGTCAGGGCCCGCAGTTTATATAAATATATATATATATATATATATATATATATATATATATATATATATATATATATATATATATATATATACATATATATATATATATATATATATATATATATATATATATATATATATATATATATATATATATGTATATATATATATATATATATATATATATATATATATATATATATATATATATATATATATGCAAACAAGCCTGAATGGTCCCCAGGACTATATGCGAATGAAAACTCACACCCCAGAAGTGACTCGAACCCATACTCCCAGAAGCATCGCAACTGGTAACTACAGGGCGCCTTAATCCGCTTGACCATCACGGCCGTCAAAAAGGAAGTGATAGCCGAGGCTATTTGAGCCACTTCCCCGACGGCAACTCGGATGGTAATCTTGGGCATAGCATTTCACCAAATCACCTCATTCTTTGGGGCACACGTGAGGAACACAAATGCAAACAAGCCTGAATGGTCCCCAGGACTATATGCGAATGAAAACTCACACCCCAGAAGTGACTCGAACCCATACTCCCAGAAGCATCGCAACTGGTAACTACAGGGCGCCTTAATGGGTTCGAGTCACTTCTGGGGTGTGAGTTTTCATTCGCATATAGTCCTGGGGACCATTCAGGCTTGTTTGCATTTGTGTTCCTCACGTGTGCCCCAAAGAATGAGGTGATTTGGTGAAATGCTATGCCCAAGATTACCATCCGAGTTGCCGTCGGGGAAGTGGCTCAAATAGCCTCGGCTATCACTTCCTTTTTGACGGCCGTGATGGTCAAGCGGATTAAGGCGCCCTGTAGTTACCAGTTGCGATACTTCTGGGAGTATGGGTTCGAGTCACTTCTGGGGTGTGAGTTTTCATTCGCATATAGTCCTGGGGACCATTCAGGCTTGTTTGCATTTGTGTTCCTCACGTGTGCCCCAAAGAATGAGGTGATTTGGTGAAATGCTATGCCCAAGATTACCATCCGAGTTGCCGTCGGGGAAGTGGCTCAAATAGCCTCGGCTATCACTTCCTTTTTGACGGCCGTGATGGTCAAGCGGATTAAGGCGCCCTGTAGTTACCAGTTGCGATGCTTCTGGGAGTATGGGTTCGAGTCACTTCTGGGGTGTGAGTTTTCATTCGCATATAGTCCTGGGGACCATTCAGGCTTGTTTGCATTTGTGTTCCTCACGTGTGCCCCAAAGAATGAGGTGATTTGGTGAAATGCTATGCCCAAGATTACCATCCGAGTTGCCGTCGGGGAAGTGGCTCAAATAGCCTCGGCTATCACTTCCTTTTTGACGGCCGTGATGGTCAAGCGGATTAAGGCGCCCTGTAGTTACCAGTTGCGATGCTTCTGGGAGTATGGGTTCGAGTCACTTCTGGGGTGTGAGTTTTCATTCGCATATAGTCCTGGGGACCATTCAGGCTTGTTTGCATTTGTGTTCCTCACGTGTGCCCCAAAGAATGAGGTGATTTGGTGAAATGCTATGCCCAAGATTACCATCCGAGTTGCCGTCGGGGAAGTGGCTCAAATAGCCTCGGCTATCACTTCCTTTTTGACGGCCGTGATGGTCAAGCGGATTAAGGCGCCCTGTAGTTACCAGTTGCGATGCTTCTGGGAGTATGGGTTCGAGTCACTTCTGGGGTGTGAGTTTTCATATTCATATATATATATATATATATATATATATATATATATATATATATATATATATATATATATATATATATATATATATATATATATGTCGTACCTAGTAGCCAGAACGCACTTCTCTGCCTACTATGCAAGGCGCGATTTGCCTAATAAGCCAAGTTTTCTGGAATTAATATATTTTCTCTAATTTTTTTCTTATGAAATGATAAAGCTGCCCATTTCATTGTGTATGAGGTCAATTTTTTTTATTGGAGTTAAAATTAACGTAGATATATGACCGAACCTAACCAACCCTACCTAACCTAACCTAACCTATCTTTATAGGTTAGGT
The DNA here is from genome assembly GCF_040958095.1 of Procambarus clarkii. Lineage (NCBI taxonomy): Eukaryota > Metazoa > Arthropoda > Malacostraca > Decapoda > Cambaridae > Procambarus > Procambarus clarkii. The sequence continues at coordinate 21,178,599 of NC_091157.1, read as the reverse complement.
TATGTTAGGTGGCCGAAAAAGTTAGGTTAGGTTAGGTTAGGTAGGTTAGGTAGTCGAAAAACAATTAATTCATGAAAACTTGGCTTATTAGGCAAATCGGGCCTTGCATAGTAGGCCGAGAAGTGCGTTCTGGCTACTAGGTACGACATATATATATATATATATATATATATATATATATATATATATATATATATATATATATATGTATATATATATATATATATATATATATATATATATATATATATATATATATATATATATATATATATATATATATATAGGGGTACCACCACTGGTTTAATTAAAGGGACCCACATCCTCGAAGAAGAAAATAAATAGTGTTCAGAGAAGACCTTGTGGATTCTCACTGAATACCTTAATCTTTTCCTCTCCTACCACCCCTATTATTTTTTTTTATTTGATTTTATTGCAATGTTACAGTTTACAGAAAACACACACTTATATAACAATATAACAATATACCAATCAGTGTTCGAAGACCTCGTCCAGTTCCTCGGGGGACGGGTGCGTACCCAAGATACAGCACGCATTTCCCCTCTGAACAGCGACACTGAGGCGCTGGAACATAAAACTGGCGCTCTTGGGTCTCTAGTCTTCCCAATGAGTTCCTCGCCCAGCTCCTTCAGGAACTTAAGTGCACATTTACCCCAGGCGCCCAGAGTCTCAGAGCCTATTGGCACGAACCTGTAACAACGTTCTAGGTCCCTGTACTTGTTAGTTTTCTGGGTCTCCCTGAAGGTGGCCGCCCCGCCTCCCTCAGCTGCGCTGTAAGGTAGATAGGTATCAGCCAATGTGGATGCACACGTGTAGTCCCACACGACCTGTTTACCTTCCCTCCACGGCTGCAGGGTGACTCCATCTGGGCGTTTTTGGCTGTTGTCAGGCCTGCACAACTGAGGTTCCCTTTGTGCTGGGCACCCAGCTGAAGCCAAACTTCTCTTGATGATGTCATTGACTGCTTCATGTCTGGCAATCTTTCCCTGTGTCTTACGACAGATGAGACCATGGCTGCCGTATTGGTCTGCCCGTGCATGGCCGCAAATACACCGGTGCTCGGTGGAGATAGGGGCGGCAAGGCGCAGAGCAACACCAATACTTAGGAGCAACACCAATACTTATATACATATATATATATATATATATATATATATATATATATATATGTCGTACCTAGTAGCCAGAACGCACTTCTCAGCCTACTATGCAAGGCCCGATTTGCCTAATAAGCCAAGTTTTCATGAATTAATTGTTTTTCGACTACCTAACCTACCTAACCTAACCTAACCTAACTTTTTCGGCTACCTAACCAAACCTAACCTATAAAGATAGGTTAGGTTAGGTTAAGTAGGGTTGGCTAGGTTCGGTCATATATCTACGTTAATTTTAACTCCAATAAAAAAAATTGACCTCATACATAATGAAATGGGTAGCTTTATCATTTCATAAGAAAAAAATTAGAAAAAATATATTAATTCAGGAAAACTTGGCTTATTAGGCAAATCGGGCCATGCATAGTAGGCCAAAAAGTGAGTTCTGGCTACTAGGTACGACATATATATATATATATATATATATATATATATATATATATATATATATATATATATATATATATATATGTATATATATATATATATATATATATATATTTATATAAATTAAAATAAATTATATATATATAAATTAAACGTTAATTTTAACTCCAATAAAAAAAAATTGACCTCATACATAGAGGAAAGGGTTGCTTTATCATTTCATAAGAAAAAAATTATAGTAAATATATTAATTCAGGAAAACTTGGCTTATTAGGCAAATCGGGCCTTGAATAGTAGGCTGAGAAGTGAGTTCTGGCTACTAGGTACGACATATATATATATATATATATATATATATATATATATATATATATATACATATATATATATATATATATATTAGTATATTTTGGTAGCAGTCTTTCCTGTAGACATATATTATTAAATATGACCGAAAAAGTAAGATTAATAATTCTAACACGAATTTTATCGATCTTTCTTACGTTTCTTTTCACTGTTGATGGTAATTCAAAGATCAATTCTCCAAAATTCATTTTTATTTCTAATCTGACGCGACACTTGAGCGCGTTTCGTAAAACTTATTACATTTTCAAAGACTTTAGTTTACAAACACACAACTGAAACTGAATAGAGCTTACACATCTTCGATTTTATATCTACATTTGAGTGAGGTGGATGAGGTGAAAAAAACTTTCAACAATGGGTATTGAATGGGTATTAAATTCAAACACATGACTGAACACGAAACAATGGGTATTGAATGGAAGTAATTGTAAAAAGCCTATTGGTCCATATTGCTTGATGCTTCTATATTGGAGCGGAGTCTTGAAGTGGGTAGAATATACTTGTGCATTAATTGGTTGTTGATTGCTGGTGTTGACTTGTTGATGTGTAGTGCCTCGCAGACGTCAAGCCGCCTGCTATCGCTATATCTATCGATGATTTCTGTTTTGTTTGCTAAGATTTCCCTGGTGATGGTTTGGTTGTGAGAAGAGATTATATGTTCCTTAATGGAGCCCTGTTGCTTATGCATCGTTAAACGCCTGGAAAGAGATGTTGTTGTGTTGCCTATATACTGGGTTTTTTGAGGCTTACAGTCCCCAAGAGGGCATCTGAAGGCATAGACGACGTTGGTCTCTTTTAAAGCGTTCTGCTCTGTGTCTGGAGAGTTTCTCAAGAGTAGGCTGGCCGTTTTTCTGGTTTTATAGTAAATCGTCAGTTGTATCTTCTGATTTTTGTCTGTAGGGATAACGTTTCTATTAACAATATCTTTCAGGACCCTTTCCTCCGTTTTATGAGCTGTGGAAAAGAAGTTCCTGTAAAATAGTCTAATAGGAGGTATAGGTGTTGTGTTAGTTGTCTCTTCAGAGGTTGCATGGCGTTTCACTTTCCTTCATATGATGTCTTCCACGAAACCATTGGAGAAGCCGTTGTTGACTAGGACATGCCTTACCCTACAGAGTTCTTCGTCGACTTGCTTCCATTCTGAGCTGTGGCTGAGGGCACGGTCGACATAAGCGTTAACAACACTCCTCTTGTACCTGTCCGGGCAGTCACTGTTGGCATTCAGGCACATTCCTATGTTTGTTTCCTTAGTGTAGACTGCAGTGTGGAAAACTCCGCTCCTTTCCATGACTGTTACATCTAGAAAGGGAAGCTTCCCATCCTTCTCCATCTAGTAAGTGAAACGCAACACAGAATTCTGCTCAAATGCCTCCTTCAGCTCCTGCAGATGTCTGGCATCAGGTACCTGTATAAAAATGTCGTCAACATACCTGCAGTATATGGCCGGTTTCAAGTTCATGTTGACTAAGACTTTTTGCTCGATGGTACCCATGTAGAAGTTTGCAAACAGGACACCTAGGGGAGAACCCATGGCGACCCCATCTACTTGCTTATACATGTGCCCATCCGGGCTCAAGAAGGGTGCCTCTTTAGTACAAGCTTGGAGTAGTTTCCTCAGACTGTTTTCTGGTATGTCAAGAGGAGTACAGGCTGGATCACGATACACTCTGTCGGCTATCATCCATATAGCCAGACAGGGAAATTTGTCAAATATTAGGGGGACTCCCGGTTTGCCTCCTGCCTTTTCATTCGGGCTGCAGTGGCGGGCGTCGTTCCCCAGAGCAGGCCAAAGCGCATCGTTGCGCTTTGAGAAGATAGAGAAAATTCGAGTTAGAATTATTAATCTTACTTTTTCGGTCATATTTAATAATATATGTCTACAGGAAAGACTGCTTCCAAAATATACTAATATATATATATATATATATATATATATATATATATATATATATATATATATATATATATATATATATATATATATATATATATATATATATATATATATATATATATATGATATATATATATATATATTTATATATATATATATATATATATATATATATATGACCGCATATTCTGTATTTATTATTTTCTGGTTTAGGGCTTCTATCCCTCTAACTATTTTCTTAGCATCAGGGCTTAATTGGAATAGGAGTTCTCCAAAACTCATTTTCGTACTTTTAAGGTGAAGAAAAGAAGTGATTTACTATAGAGTGTATTACACTTATTTGTATAATTTGCACGACGTTTCGAACCTCCATGGTTCATTCTCAAGTGAACAGATCTTACAATACTAGTTGATTTTATACCCGCATTAGGTCAGGTGATAATACAATGAAGGTGAAAACATGGGGGGATACATAAGGGATAAACATAGGGGCTGCAGAAGGCTTATTGGCCCATACGAGGCATCTCCTATCTAAACACAAAGATTAATCCAGTGTAATTGGCCTGTTATGTTGGACATTGTCTTCTGTGTTGGCATCGATATGTTCTTGTCTTGTCCTTACTCTCATGGTAGGTAGAGTAAATAGTTCCGTGATTTGGGTGTTCATGGTAGGTCGCTCTATTCTTATGTGAATTGCCTCAAGAATTTGTAATCTTCTTGAATCTTGGGTTTTGTCTATTATGCAAGTATTCTTGTTCAACATTTCTCTTGTTAGAGTAATGTCATGGGCTTGTCTCATGTGATTCCTAGGGGCACCAGATTGAAGATGGCATGTCAAACGCCTCGTCAGCTTGGTCGACGTCATACCTATGTACTTACATTGAAGGTTACATCCTTCGTGGGGGCAAGTGTACATGTATACAACGCTTGACTGCTGTAGAGGGTTCTCCGTCGGCTTCGGGCTGTTTTTGATAAGGAGTTCGGAAGTCTTCTTGGTTTTGTAGAATATTATCAGGTTTATGTTTTGGTTAGGAGTAGTGCTTTTTACTCCTTTACGGATTATTTCTTTCATTATTCTTTCCTCTTTTATATGTTCACTGTGCATGGTTGATTTGTAATATAATTTTATTGGGGGTGTTGTGGTTTCTGTTCTAGGTTCTGAATTATACCAACGGTCCAAGTGTCTTCTTATAGCAGCGTTTATTTCCGCGTTGCTATATCCGTTGTTCACCAATACCTGAGTTACTCTTTCAAACTCTCTACTCACGTTGCTCCATTCAGAGCAGTGGGTAAGCGCTCGACGAATATAAGCATTGAGAACACTGGCTTTGTATCTTTGGGGGCACTCACTTCTACCGTTCAGGCATAATCCTATGTTGGTGGGCTTGGTATATACGTTGGTGCTTAAAGAGGTTCCTGTTTTTGTTATTAGTACATCCAAGAATGGCAGACTGTTATTTTCACTATTTTCATGTGTAAATCGGAGTACTGACTCTCTCTCTAGGTGTCTTTTTAGGTCAATTAGTTCATCTGAGTCTTTTACTATTACGAATATGTCATCTACATAACGGCAGTATACAGTTGGTTTTTGTCTGCTACTGAAGACCCTGTCTTCGATGGTTCCCATATAAAAATTAGCAAATAAAACTCCTAAGGGGGAGCCCATTGCTACTCCGTCTATTTGTAAATACATGTCTCCTTGTGGACTGATGAAAGGGGCTTCCTTTGTACATGCTTCGAGAAGACTTTTCAAGTGTGGCTCAGGTATGTCTAATTTGGGGGTGCTCTCGTCTCTGTATACTCTGTCCAGTATCATTCCTATGGTTGTGTCGACTGGGACGTTGGTAAATAGGGATTCAACGTCCAGGGAAGCGATGATTCCATCGGGCTGGGTAGATTTGATCAATTCTAGGAAATCTGCTGATGATTGTAGACTAAACTTACTTGGAGTGTATGGAGTTAGGAGTTCATTGAGTTTCTTTGCCAGGTGATAAGTTGGGGTTGGTATTTGGCTGATTATAGGGCGTAGTGGGTTACCTGGTTTATGCGTCTTAACATTGCCGTAGGCATATCCTAAGCCATAGTCGCCTTGAAGTTTATTGAAATGCACACTACATTTCTTTGCGTTGATTGCTGTAATTGTTTTGTTTACTTTCCGCTTAAGGTCTTCTACGGGGTTCCTCGTGATTCGTTGAAATTTGGAGTCGTCACTTAGGATGTCGCTAATTTTGTTCATGTAATCATGGGTAGGAATCAATACATATGCTGCTGTTTTGTCGGCTTTTCTTATTGTTACGTCTTTCAGATTTTTTTGTTGTTTCGCTGCTTCTTTGAGTCGTGGGGTTAAGATTGTAGATGAATATGTTCCTCGTTTTTTCCCTGCTTCTGCAAGTAGTTCAGCTTGAAGTGTGTCAGTGGTGATGACTTTTTTGTTGTCTTCTAGCTTATGGATATCGTCCAGAAGCATTTCGATTTCCAGGCGTTTTTGATGCATCTTTGGTTTAGATAAGAATTGACAATTTAGACCAAGATTTAAGAGGTCTCGTTGGTCCTGGGTAAGATCATAAGAAGTCAGGTTAAAGTAGCCATCTTTAGGACGAGGGATTTTTAGCTGTCCACCGTTTAGGGATGTTAACTTACGGAGTGTCTTTGTTTCTACAAGAGTTTTATGTTGTTGTTTCAGGTTAAATAGTTCACTGTTGATGGTTTGCTTGAGTTGGATAGGGATGTTGTACTGGGTCCATTTGTTTAACAGATGCTCCGCCTGCTCTATAAAGGTTTGGAGGGCTTCCTTCTTCTTGTTTAGTTGATGCCGAATGAGCTCTTGCCTATACCTATAGGTAAACTCTGTATTGCGGACTGCTGGGTCATGTGGGTTTATATTGGTGTATACTGGCAGCAGGTTTTCTTTCAAACATGTTTCATTGAATATGACCGCATATTCTGTATTTATTATTTTCTGGTTTAGGGCTTCTATCCCTCTAACTATTTTCTTAGCATCAGGGCTTAATTGGAATAGGAGTTCTCCAAAACTCATTTTCGTACTTTTAAGGTGAAGAAAAGAAGTGATTTACTATAGAGTGTATTACACTTATTTGTATAATTTGCACGACGTTTCGAACCTCCATGGTTCATTCTCAAGTGAACAGATCTTATAATACTAGTTGATTTTATACCCGCATTAGGTCAGGTGATAATACAATGAAGGTGAAAACATGGGGGGATACATAAGGGATAAACATAGGGGCTGCAGAAGGCTTATTGGCCCATACGAGGCATCTCCTATCTAAACACAAAGATTAATCCAGTGTAATTGGCCTGTTATGTTGGACATTGTCTTCTGTGTTGGCATCGATATGTTCTTGTCTTGTCCTTACTCTCATGGTAGGTAGAGTAAATAGTTCCGTGATTTGGGTGTTCATGGTAGGTCGCTCTATTCTTATGTGAATTGCCTCAAGAATTTGTAATCTTCTTGAATCTTGGGTTTTGTCTATTATGCAAGTATTCTTGTTCAACATTTCTCTTGTTAGAGTAATGTCATGGGCTTGTCTCATGTGATTCCTAGGGGCACCAGATTGAAGATGGCATGTCAAACGCCTCGTCAGCTTGGTCGACGTCATACCTATGTACTTACATTGAAGGTTACATCCTTCGTGGGGGCAAGTGTACATGTATACAACGCTTGACTGCTGTAGAGGGTTCTCCGTCGGCTTCGGGCTGTTTTTGATAAGGAGTTCGGAAGTCTTCTTGGTTTTGTAGAATATTATCAGGTTTATGTTTTGGTTAGGAGTAGTGCTTTTTACTCCTTTACGGATTATTTCTTTCATTATTCTTTCCTCTTTTATATGTTCACTGTGCATGGTTGATTTGTAATATAATTTTATTGGGGGTGTTGTGGTTTCTGTTCTAGGTTCTGAATTATACCAACGGTCCAAGTGTCTTCTTATAGCAGCGTTTACTAGCTAAGACTTCGAGGGCTGGCGACTTCAAGACTTACTAGCTAAGACCTCGAGGGCTGGCGTCTTCTCGTTGTGTTCAAGCTAGCAAGGTCAGTATAAGTAGTGGCCAAAAGTAATTTTTTTCTTTTTTTAATTCGTCTGACAACTGCTGCTGCTACTGGCTCTCCAGTGAGCCTTCAAAAGGTGGATCTCGAAGCCTCACATCCGAGGAGCGAGTCTCTAAGAGGACATCATCGGTGCTTTGGCCCGAAATTGTTTTTTTTGTCCTTTAATAATTTCGCCACTTTCTTCCTTGTTTTCTAAAAAAAATAAGTCTCTAACTTTACGTTAATTTATTTCCCAGTTTTTGTTTTTATTTATTCCCGTCAATATTAATGTTGATGGGAATATTTTGTTTTGGACTTTACAAAAAAAAAGACTTTTTCCACAAAGCAGGATTTTGAAGCCATCACTCTTTGATGTTTTTATTTAGTATCATATGCTATGGTCAACCACCACCTGACACTGCCTTGATAGATCAGATGGGTTGATTAAGTTCAATACGTGTTTGGTTAGGCCAACCAAACATGATAAACATGACTGACAGACCAACACTATAGCATTAGAGAGTGGCGAGAGAAAGGTATTGAGAACAAGGCTGTGAGTATTTTTATTGCTAGTTTTTAGCGAGTCTTAGTTATTCGTGAGAGATAAAAAGAGCCGAAAATAAATAGAAAAATATATCACTGAGAGATATATTATCCAAGCGATTGTCTGTTCCAAGTGGGAGAAAAATATGATGATTAGACGTGACTTATCACTGCTATAGATCTGGGGCTGATGAATATATTTTCCGGCTGTCATCAGGCCTTCTATTATGAGGAAGAGTCTAGCACAAAAGTTTTTTTTTAATAAGGACAGATGTGATATTATTATAGTATAACAGGAGTGAACAAGAACAAAACCCCTTTTTGTTTACAATCACACACACATACAAGAGACATAATAGCACTCACAGAAACAAAGTTAACGAAAATCATAACAAACGCAGTGTTTCCACAGGGCTAATATGTAGTGAGGAAAGAGAGAGAAGGGAGAGGAGGAGGTGGTGTAGCTTTGCTACTAAGAGAAGGTTGGAGTTTCGAAGAGATGGTAATTCAAAACTGTGAAGGTTTCAGTGACTACATATCAGGCACCATAGCAACTGGAGGACAGAAAATTATAATAGTAGTCATATATAACACCGAACCGAATGACAGAAGACCCAGACAGGAAGATGATAGAAACAACTTGGCCACCATCAATATAATAGAGAGAGCAGCTTCTGTGGCTAGCAGGAACGGATCCAGACTTCTAATCATGGGAGACTTCAACCATGGGAAGATAGATTGGGGGAACAGATACCCACATGGAGGTCCAGACACATGGAGAGCTAAGCTGCTGGATGTGGCAACAAGAAACTTTCTAAGTCAACACGTCAAGGGACCGACAAGAATGAGAGGAGGGGATGAACCAGCCTTGCTTGATCTGATATTTACCCTAAATGAGTCGGATATAAGGGAAGTTAAGTTGGAAGCCCCATTGGGAATGAGTGATCATAGTGTATTGAGCTTTGAGTACCTGGTTGAGCTAGGAATTATCACCCCCAAAAAAGAACTGGGAACCAAAGGGCTGGCGTACCGAAAGGGAAACTATGAGGAGATGAATAAATTCCTATGGGATATACATTGGGACACAGAACTTGGAACCAAGTCCGTACAAGACATGATGGATTATGTCACCCAAAAATGTCAGGAGGCTGTAAGCAGGTTTGTCCCAGCCCGAAAGGAAAAAACAGAGAAGCAAAGGAAGAATCCATGGTTTAATAGGGAATGTATGAAAGCAAAGGAGCTGAATAAAAGGGCATGGAGGAACTTCCGTAATAACAGAACACCAGAAAGTAGAGAGAGATACCAGAGAACCAGGAACGAGTATGTCAGTGTGAGAAGAGCAGCTGAGAAAAGGTATGAAAATGATATAGCTTATAAAGCCAAGACCGAACCAAAGCTACTACACAGTCACATCAGGAGGAAGACAACAGTGAAGGAACAGGTGATGAAACTTAGGGTGGGCGAGGACAGGTACACAGAGAATGACAAAGAGGTGTGTGAAGAACTCAATAAAAGATTCCAGGAGGTCTTTACAATAGAACAGGGAGATCTCACGACGCTAGAAGAGGTGGCAGCAAACCAGGTGACCTTGGATAGGGTCGAAATTACAAGAGATGAGGTCAAGAAGCACCTATTGGAGCTGAATGTGAGAAAAGCTGTTGGGCCGGACGGAATCTCACCATGGGTATTGAAAGAGTGTGCAAGAACACTTTGCTTGCCACTCTCCATAGTGTATAGTAGGTCATTGGAAACGGGGGACCTACCAGAAATATGGAAGACTGCTAATGTAGTACCAATATACAAAAGAGGTGACAGACAAGAGGCACTGAACTACAGGCTAGTGTCCTTAACTTGTATACCATGCGAGGTGATGGAGAAGATTGTGAGAAAAAACCTAGTAACACATCTGGAGAGAAGAGACTTCGTGACAACACATCAACATGGGTTCAGGGAGGGTAAATCTTGCCTTACAGGCTTGATAGAATTCTACGATCAGGTGACAAAGATTAAGCAAGAAAGAGAAGGGTGGGCGGACTGCATTTTTTTGGACTGTCGGAAAGCCTTTGACACAGTACCCCATAAAAGGTTGATGCATAAGCTGGAGAAACAGGCAGAGGATACGGTAGGGCGCTCCAGTGGATAAGGAGTACCTAAGCAATAGGAAGCAGAGAGTTACAGTAAGGGGTGAGACCTCTGAGTGGCGTGAAGTCACCAGTGGAGTCCCACATGGCTCTGTACTTGGACCTATCCTGTTTCAGATATACGTAAATGATCTGGCGTGATACCTATACCCAGAGGGTATAGACTCATTCCTCTCAATGTTTGCTGACGACGCCAAAATTATGAGAAGGATTAAGACAGAGGAGGACAGCTTGAGGCTTCAAGAAGACCTGGACAAGCTGCAGGAATGGTCGAACAAATGGCTGTTAGAGTTTAACCCAAGCAAATGTAATGTAATGAAGATAGGGGGTAGGAAGTAGGAGACTAGATACAAGGTATCATTTGGGAGATGAAATACCTCAAGAGTCAGAGAGAGAGAGAGAAAGACCTGGGGGTTGATATCACGCCAGACCTGTCCCCTGAAGCTCATATCAGGTGGATAACATCAGCAGCATGTGCCAGGTTGACTAACATAAGAACGGCCTTTAGAAACTTGTGTAAGGAATCTTTCAGAACATTATATACCACATATGTCAGACCAATCCTGGAGTATGCGGCTCCAGCATGGAGTCCAAATCTAGTCAAGCATAAGACTAAACTGGAAAAGGTTCAAAGGTTTGCCACCAGACTAGTACCCGAGCTGAGAGGTATGAGCTACGAGGAGAGACTACGGGAATTAAATATCACTTCGTTGGAAGACAGAAGAGTTAGGGGGGGGACATGATCACCACATTCAAGATTCTCAAGGGAATCGACAGGGTTGATAAAGACAGGCTGTTTAACACAAGGGGCACACGCACTAGGGGACATAGGTGGAAACTGAGTGCCCAAATGAGCCACAGAGATATTAGAAAGAACTTTTTTAGTATCAGAGTGGTTGACAAATGGAATGCATTAGGAAGCGATGTGGTGGAGGCTGACTCCATACACAGTTTCAAGTGTAGATATGATAGAGCCCAATAGGCTCAGGAACCTGTACACCTGTTGATTGACGGTTGAGAGGCGGGACCAAAGAGCCAGAGTTCAACCCCCGCAAACACAACTAGGTAAGTACAACTAGGTGAGTACATACATACATACATACATACATACATACATACATACATACATACATACATACATACATACATACACACCAGCATATACATGAGGCACTCCGTGTCAAACCGGGGAATGATTGCCCGGAAGCCAAACCCTAAAGAAATGCCCTCTGGATCTTAGCTAAATGCATCTTATCCAGGATGCATTATATCTCATCACCTCACTCTCCTTCCTTATTTATTCGCCCGTTTCTTCTTCTCCTCCTTCACCACCAAAGATCACATTCACTTTCCCCCAAATAAAACTACCACTTACGGGCTACTCATGCCCGTGCCACCTCTTGGGTGGCTTAATCTTCATCAATCAATATCTCTTCCTTCACGCGACTTGATAATTGTCCAGGACAGACCGAAACGTCGTCGCTTCTACATCTTCTGATGTGTCGTTTGCTCATCATATCATCAGCCACGTTATTGTGACTCATCGTCTGATTAGCCTTGATGCCCTCTGTTCACCAAATAGCAATTGGGCACCTGTTTGTAAACCGTTTAACGGATCGTGTGCCAGGGTAAAAACTTGTAAGGTGTATTGCTGATTATGAGCCTAAGGCCTAAAGCAAGCCTCCCTCAGTCTGCTAACAAGTGTCGGAAGTCGTCTACTCCGTATGTACCTGTGGATAAGCATTATAATCACCTGTGGTTGAGTGCTCAATAACTCAGTAATATGAGGTCGACCTGGTCTGTAATCATGTCTATGGATATATATATATATATATATATATATATATATATATATATATATATATATATATATATATATATATATATATATATATATATATATATATATATATGACTGAAAACTCACACCCCAGAAGTGACTCAAACATATACTCCCAGGAGCAATGCAACTGGTAACTACAGGACGCCTTAATCCACTTGTCAATCGGATTAAGGCGTCCTGTAGTTACCAGTTGCATTGCTTCTGGGAGTATGGGTTCGAGTCACTTCTGGGGTGTGACTTTTCAGTCGCATATAGTCCTGGGGACCATTCAGGCTTGTTCGCATATATATATATATATATATATATATATATATATATATATATATATATATATATATATATATATATATATATATATATATATATATATATATATATATATTAATATGCACTTCTGATCTAATCCACAGTTTTTCCTCAAGTGAACTACAAATTATATTTTTATGTAATCAAAACTTATAGAGAGACGTATGATATCTTATATGAATTAGAATATGTCTAAACTTCCATATTCTAATATGGTCAAATAGGATATTCCCTATTGCAGTAACATATCATGTTCCTGGTCCCTATTGGGAGGCAACTGTAGGCCACTGTTCTTCAGCCCCACTGCGGCATTTTATCTCATAAACACTGAGACGCTCTGCATGACGTTTGCAACATAAAAGGCACTCACGAGTCATTATCAATAACGTTATTATTTTGTTATTGAGAGAACGGGCGTTATTGAATGTCCGTTCTCTTTCCACCCTCATATTAGTAGAGCGACGGTCTCGCTTCAAGCACGTCGGCGTTCAATCCCCCCAATCATCCAAGTGGATGGGCACCATTCCATCCCCACTCCTCCGTCCCATCCCAAATCATTTTCCTGATCTCTTCCAAGTGTTATATAGTCGTAATTGCTTGGCGCTTTTTCCCTGATAGATCTCCGGATAGTTTCATTCCCTTCCCACAGTTCGTCAACACAAATGCAATCTCTCAAACTAAAGGTTCGCCTCCATGCTTCCCTAAACACAAAACCAAACAATACAAAATTTACACAAAACCCACGAACACACAATTTAAAAGTCACTTCTATAAATAGTATATATAAATTTATAGCACCACGCTTTCGTAACAAAATTGGAGTTGGTGTCTCCTAAACGGATTTCCTTGAAATTTATATTTTCTCGGAACTGACTTCCTTGTAGACACATTTTCTTTCATATAAATTCTCATCCATAGGAACTTTTCTTCTTTGAATAAATAGTATGTAACTTACTGCTTGTATTGATCCACCACTGTGATAAGGATCTCTGAAAGCAGTAGTTACTAAGACATTATCTTAACCCAGGCGCAGCTTCGTATATTGCTGGCGGGAATATTCGTCTCGTAGGGGTATATATATCTCATGAAAGGGTATGTTTCTTATGCAGGTGTATAATTATCACGTACGGGTACGTTTCTCATGTAGGAGTTTAATTGTCACGCATGGGGTTATGTTTTTCTGTAAGGGTTTAATTTTCACATAAGAGTATGTTCCTCACTTAGGTGGTACGTTTTTCACGTATGGATATCTTTTTCATTCATGGGTACGATTCACATGTATGGGTACAATTGTCACGTAGGGGGTATATATCACATTGGGGTGTAATTGTCATGTAGGGATGTGTTTCTTATGTAGGTGTATGTTATATATAAATATATTTCTCATAAAGCCGTATAATTATCACAACGAGTATATTTGTTAAAAAAAATGAGAATATATGTTATGTAGGGATATATTTGTCAAAATAGATGGTTTGTTTGTTACACTGAAGGATGAATTTGACACACATGAAGATATGTTTATCACATGGAAGGAGTGTTTTTTTATGTTTGCGGGTATGTTTGCCACGCTCGAGGGTGTGTTTGTGACGCTCGACGCTGTGTTTGCCACGCTGGAGGGTGTGTTTGTGACGCTGGAGGGTGTGTTTGTGACGCTGGAGGGTGTGTTTGTGACGCTGGAGGGTGTGTTTGTGACGCTGGAGGGTGTGTTTGTGACGCTGGAGGGTGTGTTTGTGACGCTGGAGGGTGTGTTTGTCACGCTGGAGGGTGTGTTTGTCACGCTAAAGGGTGTGTTTGTCACGCTGGGGGGTGTGTTTGTCACGCTGGAGGGTGTGTTTGTCATGCTAAAGGGTGTGTTTGTCACGCTGGAGGGTGTGTTTGTCACGCTGGAGGGTGTGTTTGTCACGCTGGAGGGTGTGTTTGCCACACTGGAGGGTGTGTTTGTCACGCTGGAGGGTGTGTTTGTCACGCTGGAGGGTGTGTTTGTCACGCTGGAGGGTGTGTTTGCCACACTGGAGGGTGTGTTTGTCACGCTGGAGGGTGTGTTTGTCACGCTGGAGGGTGTGTTTGTCACGCTGGAGGGTGTGTTTGCCACACTGGAGGGTGTGTTTGTCACGCTGGAAGGTGTGTTTGTCACGCTGGAGGGTGTGTTTGTCACGCTGGAGGGTGTGTTTGTCACGCTGGAGGGTGTGTTTGTCACGCTGGAGGGTGTGTTTGTCATGCTGGAGGGTGTGTTTGCCACACTGGAGGGTGTGTTTGTCACGCTGGAGGGTGTGTTTATCACGCTGGAGGGTGTGTTTGTCACGCTGGAAGGTGTGTTTGTCACGCTGGAGGGTGTGTTTGTCACGCTGGAGGGTGTGTTTGCCACACTGGAGGGTGTGTTTGTCACGCTGGAGGGGGTGTTTGTCACGCTGGAGGGTGTGTTTGTCACGCTGGAGGGTGTGTTTGTCACGCTAAAGGGTGTGTTTGCCACGCTGGAGGGTGTGTTTGCCACGCTGGAGGGTGTGTTTGCCACGCTGGAGGGTGTGTTTGCCACGCTGGAGGGTGTGTTTGTCCTGCTGGAGGGTGTGTTTGTCACGCTGAAGGGTGTGTTTGTCACGCTGAAGGGTGTGTTTGTCACGCTAAAGGGTGTGTTTGTCACGCTGGAGGGTGTGTTTGTCACGCTGGAGGGTGTGTTTGTCACGCTGGAGGGTGTGTTTGCCACACTGGAGGGTGTGTTTGTCACGCTGGAAGGTGTGTTTGTCACGCTGGAGGGTGTGTTTGCCACGCTGGAGGGTGTGTTTGCCACGCTGGAGGGTGTGTTTGTCCCGCTGGAGGGTGTGTTTGTCACGCTGAAGGGTTTGTTTGCCACGCTGCAAAGTGTGTTTGCCACGCTGGAGGGTATATTTATTATGCCGGAGAATGTGTTCGCGACTCCAGAAAGTGAGTTTATCACACCAGAGAGTGATTTTATCACGTCAAGGCGTGTCCTTATCACACCAGAGTGATTTTATCACACCAAGGCGTGACCTTATCACACCAGAGAGAATGTTTGTCATGCTTTATACATTACGCTGTAGGATATGCTTGTCACACTGGAGGTGTGTGTTTGTCACGCTAGAGGGGTGTGTGTTTGTCACGCTGGAGCAGTGTGTGTTTGTCACTAGAGGGGAGAGTGTTTGTCATGCTAGAAGGGTTTATGTTTGTGACGCTGAAAGGCGGTGGAGCCTATCCCGTCTGGGCGCCTGATGCAGCGCCTCAGCCTGGATCATTCTCACATAATCCCCTCTCCAGCCGGGCCTAAGTGAGCGTTCAAATCCCTTCAAATGGCACAAGTTGAAGGGAAATTTTTACTTCACCATTTACACTGCCATAATTCACCTGCAGCGCGGAAGTTAACATTTTTAAACCAGTAGAAAATTAACAACAACCTGCATAGTCTTGTTAGTAGTTGTTGATAACGATGTTAATTATTGATATTTAGAAAGAAAATGGTAGTATTTTGAGCGATGATATCGATTAAATGTTAATGATGATATTTGTGATCAAAATTATGATATAGCGGTATTTAGAATAACAGTGACGATATTGAAGATATTTAGAAAATATAGTGGCTATATTTAGAATGATAATGACAATATTTAGGAATGATAATGGCGATATTTAGAATGATAATGGCGATATTTAAAATGACAATGGCGATATTTAGAATGATAATGGTGATATTTAGAATGAAATTTACTATATTTAGAATGATAATGACGATTTATTAATTATAATGATATTCTGAATGATTTTGGCAATATTTATGGCTATAATTATAATGATAACAGAGATATTAGCGATGAACATGTAAGAACTCATGTGTATATATAAATATATATATATATATATATATATATATATATATATATATATATATATATATATATATATATATATATATATATGCAAACAAGCCTGAATGGTCCCCAGGACTATATGCGATTGAAAACTCACACCCCAGAAGTGACTCGAACCCATACTGCCCCATAGTCATATATATATATATATATATATATATATATATATATATATATATATATATATATATATATATATATATATATATATATATATATGTATATATATATATATATATATATATATATATATATATATGTATATATATATATATATATATATATATATATATATATATATATATATATATATATATATATATATATATATATATATATATATATATATATTGTGACGGTAAAGTGTTGGAGTGTTGATGTTCGGCAGTCCTCCAATGGCAGGTGACAATGATTCCTTGTCACATTTACAGAAAAAAAAGAGACTGCTTGCCTGTTTGTCTGTGGTAAGGTAATGGGAAGACACACAAAACACAAAGTATAAACAATGAAATTTTAATTACTCTAGAAAACAAGATATGAACAAAGACAATCCCTTGGCTTACGTAAAATTCAAAACAAGTCAACAAACAAAACAACATGAATAATTAATAGGTGTAAAATTTACTCTAGAACAAAATGAAGTGCAAGTCAATAATGATAATATAATCAGGTGCTGAGAATACTGGCTTAAGCTGCCACCTCCCTTAGTACACGACAGCCAGGGCTTTGTCTACCAGAGAGAGATGTCAACTCCTAAGAGCACAGAGATATTCTGAGGAGTACGGCGTGTGCTGGCCCAGACGTCGACTCAGGTAGTGGGCATGAGTGCTGGTGCAGGTGCGGTCGGCGATACACCAGCCAATCAGGAGCAGGGAGGCGGAGAATGGGTAGTTTGCTCGTTGAAGGTGGCTGGAGGAGCCGGCGTGTCTGGTGGTGCAAGGTACGCTTTGCTTCCTGGGCAAAACGTTTGGCAATACTGGTGGACGTATCTTCAATATAGTATCTTGTACTTGTAATGTGACGTGAATGATGTAGGGAAGAGCAGGCTCAATCTCTCTTGAAATAGATTATCGCCACAATATATATATATATATATATATATATATATATATATATATATATATATATATTATATATAACGTATATATATATACGTTACCAGATATATCGTATCTGGTAACGCACTTCTCGGCCTACTATGCAAGGCCCGATGTGCATAATAAGCCGAGTGATTTTCTTTATTTAAAAAAAAAAATTCCAAATTGTTTATTTGAATTATTATTATTATTTTATATTAAGACCATAATTTATTGACTTAGTTGTGTTAGTTGAGGTTAGGTTAGGTTAGGATGGGTAGGGTTGGTTAGGTTCGGTCATATATCTACGTTAGTTTTAACTAAAATTTAAACAAATTAACTTATCCAAAATGAAATGAACAGATTTATCATTTCATAAGAAAGATATTGGAAAACACACACATATATATATATATATATATATATATATATATATATATATATATATATATATATATATATATTATTAAATATGACCGAAAAAGTAAGATTAAGTGGGCATATTCATTTAAATTCATGTAAATTAAAAGTGGTTCTATTTGCTTTTAAATTTAAATATGAAATGGTTATAGAAAGGGCTGCAACTGGTCCAAGTTTCACCATCACACCCTAAACAGAAACGGAGAAAAAAAATACACAACTTATTATGCAACGAATTTTCAACATTTTCAAATAGTTTCAGGGAACACATGTGTCAACTAAAATCATTTCTATAACATTCAGATATTCAATTTAGCACATAATAAAGGATTGTAGTGATCAGTTTTATCAAAAAGTGTTTAGTGCAATAACATGATTATTCAAAGTTACCCTTCCAAAAATATGCAATATATGATGTTTATAAATTTTTATAAAATCAACAAATGGACTTTGGACTAAAATGTCTACTAAATGCTGTAGAAGCACAAACGCTACATATAAGGTGTAATTTGCATGTAAATTGATTAATAAATGAAAGCTCTGAAGTACTTTGAAGTTGTAAATTACTTTCCAGAGTAAAATAAAGATCCAAGTTCGGCCACCTGTAGCTGAGCTTGACTTCGACAGATTTCGTTCATGATTGGCACCCTTGCAGATAGACATCCATTGAGCAAGGTGTGCAAGTTTCATGCAAATCCCTTGATAACAAACGAAAAAAAAATTGTCAAAAAAAAAGAAAAAAAAAGAAAAAAAAAAGAAAAAAAAAGAAAAAACAATTTTTTTTTTTTACATATATATATATTGCACATACATATTACAATTATTACAAGAGTTTGTGCTTCTACAGCACATAGTAGACGTTTTAGTTGACACATGTGTTCCCTGAGATTATTTGAGAATGTTGAACATTCGTTGCATAACACGTTGTGTATTTTTTTCTCCTTTTCTGTTTAGGGTGTGATGGTGAACCTTGGGCCAGTTGCAGCCCTTTCTATAACCATTTCATACATAAATTTATAAGCAAATTGAACCACTTTTAATTTACATGAATTTAAATGAATATGCCCCCTTAATAATTCTAACACGAATTTTCTCAATATTTCTTATGTTTCGTTTCACTGTCGATGGTAATTGAAAAATCAATTCTCCAAAATTCATTTTTATTTCTAGTCTGACGCGACATTTGAACGCGTTTCGTAATAACTTATTACATTTTCAAAGACTTTAGTTTACACACACACACAGCTATAACCTGCAAACACTAAACAGAGTTTAAACAGCTTTTATTTTATACCTGCATTTGGGTGAGGTGATATGTTACAACAGTTTTGGATGAGGTGAAAACAAACTTTCAACACAAGACAGAACACGAAACAATGGGTATAATATTGGGTAAGTTAAAGGGAAGAATGGAAGTAACTGCAAAGGGACTATTGGCCCATATTTCTTGATGCTTCTATATTGGTGCGGAGTCTTGAAGTGGGTAGAAATTAGTTGTGCATTAATTGGATGTTGATTGCTGGTGTTGACTTCTTAATGTGTAGTGCCTCGCAGATATCAAGCCGCCTGCTATCGCTGTATCTATCGATGATTTCCGTGTTTTTTGTTAAGACTTATCTGGTGATGGTCTGGTAGTGGGAAGAGACTATATGTTCCTTAATGGAGCCCTGTTGCTTATGCATCGTTAATCGCCTGGAAAGAGATGTTGTTGTCTTGCCTATATACTGAGTTCTTTGAGGCTTACAGTCCCCAAGTGGGCATTTGAAGGCATAGACGACATTGGTCTCTTTTAAAGCGTTCTGCTTTGTGTCTGGAGAGTTTCTCATGAGTAGGTTAGCCGTTTTCTTGGATTTATAGTAAATCTTCAATTGTATCTTCTGATTTTTGTCTGTAGGGATAACGTTTTTATTAACAATATCTTTCAGGACCCTTTCCCCCGTTTTTTGAGCTGTGGAAAAGAAGTTCTTGTAAAATAGTCTAATAGAGGGGTTCCTGTTAAATAGTCTAATAGAGGGTACAGGTGTTGTGTTAGTTGTCTCTTCAGAGGTTGCATGGCGTTTCACCTTCCTTCTTATGATGTCTTCAACGAAACAATTGGAGAAACCGTTGTTGACTAGGATCTGCCTTACCCTACAGAGTTCTTCATCGACTTGCTTCCATCCTGAGCTGTGGCTGAGAGCACGGTCGACATAAGCGTTAACAACACTCCTCTTGTACCTGTCTGGGCAGTCACTGTTGGCATTGAGGCACATTCCTATGTTTGTTTCCTTAGTGTAGACTGCAGTGTGGAAACCTCCGCTCCTTTCCATGACCGTTACATCTAAAAAGGGAAGGTTCCCATCCTTCTCCATCTCGTAAGTGAAACGCAACACACACACACACACACCAGGAAGCAGCCCGTGACAGCTGACTAACTCCCAGGTATCAATTTACTGCTAGGTAACAGGGGCATTCAGGGTGAAATAAACTTTGCCCGTTTGTTTCCGTGTGTGTGTGTGTGTGTGCGTGCGTGCGTGTGTGTGTGTGTGTGTGTGTGTGTGTGTGCGTGTGTGTGTGTGTGTGTGTGTGTGTGTGTGTGCGCGCTTGTCTTAGAGAGAAATATATGTAGTAGACATAAATGAGGAAAAATAGATTTGCTAGAAAGGCAGGGTCCAAGAGCTAAATAACTCGATGCTGCAGACACAAATAATAAATACAAATAGTAAATACAAACACATTACCTGTTGCTCCTCTGGCTTCCTTAATCCTGTCCTCTCCTCATCATCATTACTTTGCACTTATTTGGATTAAAGTTCAATGACCATTCCTTCAACTTAAGGTATGGATCCAGTTCCCTGGCGGAACACAGACGTAATGACACACAAACATTACCCTGTCATTACATACAGCTGACTACCCACAAAAAATATTCACCCAAAACCCTCCAACAATAAAACAAAAAGTATAAACAAGAGAAATTCACTTCTCTCACTTAAGCCAAAAATAATAGAGAGAGAGAGAGAGAGAGAGAGAGAGAGAGAGAGAGAGAGAGAGAGAGAGAGAGAGAGAGAGAGAGAGAAAGAGAGAGAGAGAGAGACGCATCTTCCACACGCGTTACAGTTCCACACCACGAAATAGATTAAAGATAAAACAAACAAAAAATGGTCAACGGTCATCAGGACGAACGACACCCGTTGCAACTTGAGGATTCCGTTCGATTCCTCACTGGAAAGTTTCAGCTCTTAACTAAATTACAATCCGCCTACCCGGCTTAAGTTTTTTGACTAGACCGGACATTATATTCAGTCCCGCTGCCCCCGCCCACAGGAGTAACTTCTTTCCCTTTCCCAAGTGTGTTCTCAGCGCGCCTATATGCGTACGAACGCAGTATATCCAGGCGTAAGTTTGAATTCAACATCCAGGCATAGGTTCACAGTGCTCATACGTACTGATGCGTAGGTATAAGTCACCTAGGCGTTGGTATATATGGAGTTTAAGCGCTCCAGCATATGTATAGAGCGCCAATACACATGTGCGCAGCATCCAGGCGTACGTAAGCTGCGTCCAAGTGCATATACGCAGCATCTCTGAGTTGATACGCAGCACGGAGATGTAGGTAAACAGCGTCTATCTATTCCTTCACTGCGTCCTGACGAAGGTACGCAGCGCTCAGGTGCGCTGCGTACAGGTGTAAATAGAGTGCACAGGTGTAAACTTTCATCGTATTCCACAGGCGAAGATCCCAAGCATACGCTTTAATACGCCGGTGTATGATTTATTGTCTGTTTGGTACTTCGCATTTCATACAGAATCGCCCCATCCGTTAAAAATGCGACCTATTTTTTTTTTTAAATTAAACCACGTTAATTCTAACGTTTTCTATGTAGTGACTTCGATAGGTAAGGAGGTTGATTGGGATCGTACGTTGCTGATTAGGGAAAACAGTTGCGTTTTTAACGTCTCTGGTTTCGGCTAAACAGATGTAGTTTTGACGGAGTGGAAATTGAAGAGAAAACTGTAATGGGACACCTCATGTGTAGTCAGAGATGACAGTGGGTGATAGTGGGTGATAGTGAGTGATAGTGGGTGATAATGGGTGATAGTGGGTGGTAGTGGGTGATAATGGGTGATAGTGGGTGGTAATGGGTGTTGGTATAGCGATTCCCAAACTGGTTTCGATTCCAACAAGGACCTTGGTCTGGAGAATTGACATTTCCGGGAGCCAATAATCCATACGTCAATCGCAACTCACACCTCCACATCTCTCTGCCGTTAGTCAGTAATGAGTGACCTCGTAAGTAAGTCCATCTTCACACGCGCGCTAAGAGCCTCTTCCTAATGTGCACAATACTCAAAAATAACGTCAATTTAACGTCGTATCACCATCAGCGTTGACTGAACAGTAATTTAACGCCTAACCAACGTCACTCTTGGATACTGTTCACTAGTACAACGTTCTCAGAAATGTGAAGTTCTGCCTTCTCAATGTTAAACGATAATTTAACTTGTAAATTTAAACAATGAACGCTGTTAATGTTGTTAACGGCGCTTGGGATTCGTAGTCCTGAGGTTCCGGGATTCCGAGACGGAAACAAAAGGACAGAGTTTCTTTCACCCTGATGGCCCTGTTCACCTAGCAGTAAATATGTATCTAGGAGTTGGACAGCTGCTATGGGTTGCTTCCTATGGATATGTAACAAAAAGGAGGTTTGGTCGATGACCGGGCCGCGGGGACGCTAAGCCCTGAAATCATCTAAAAAAAAAGATTATCCCTTCCCAGTGCTATATAGTCGTAATGGCTTGGCGCTTTCCCCCTGATAGTTCCCTTCCTACCATCTAAATATCGTATGATCCATCAAACTATCAATTCCCTGATATATTACAAGAAATTTTATAATAACACGCTCTTCCTATACGTCACATATACACTATAAAATGGTTTAATAACCAGATGAGATCAAGTCATTCTTTAAGATCTTCCCAACATGTCTTCAGCTGATAAGCTCCGTCAAGATGGCAAATAAGAGGAGTAGAAAAACAACAACTTTCACGGGTGGTGAATGATAGAGAAAGTTCAAAAACAGTTCCCGTCCAAAAGTGTGGAACT
This sequence comes from Procambarus clarkii, assembly GCF_040958095.1. Classification (NCBI taxonomy): domain Eukaryota; kingdom Metazoa; phylum Arthropoda; class Malacostraca; order Decapoda; family Cambaridae; genus Procambarus; species Procambarus clarkii. Next base: position 21,155,436 of record NC_091157.1, on the reverse strand, counting down.
GGAAGGGGAAGTTTGTGAGGGCCGGCGGTCACCCATCCGGCTCTCTGCCGCCTGGTTGAATGTTTCCTCACACTCTCGTCTTGCCCCTCATCCTCCCCCCTTTCCCATCCTCCGCCCCTGCCCCTCCAGATCCCCCCCCCCTGGAGTCGTAACTCAGGTCCCCACTGCCTCTGGGACGATGGTTCTCTGTGTGTTCATCTCTCATCTGACACGTCACATTTCTAACGTAATCGACCAGTCCGTTAAAACTGCTACTACCAGTTAGTTGAAATGAACGCGCCATAATAAGGACGTTTTTTATGATTCCGCCTTGATAGGTTAGGTGGGTTGGTTGGGTTCGTTCACTTGTGTTTAGACATAAACAGTTACGGTTTTAACAAAGTGGCAAATCGAGCGATAGGCCTGCATTATAACGTTTTTGCCTCCTTATCCGTCATCATCCTTATCCCTAATCACCCTTTATCATATCCACTTGCCCCTTATCCCCCCCTTTTCAATACGCCGTTTATTGAACGTTTTGAACGTTTGTTAAGACTATCCTGGTTCCCCTATAACCAACGATGGACTCATTCAACTGTTGTTGGCCGCATCCTTTGAAAAACTCGCAGGTTTCCTATTTACTGCTAGGTGAACGGGTGCATCAGGTGTAAGGAAACGTGCACGAGCGTCTCGTCATGTCCGAGAATCAAACCCTGGACCAGTAAGTTGTGGCTCGACAATAGAATGTTGACTTTTGTGTTGGGTTCCAAGCCTATATCCACCCTCGCCCCCCCCCCCTGTAGGCTTATGAAGGCCGCCGCTATACTGACCAACCAGCAAGTATACTTTAGTCTTGAATATAGTGATTATTATACTAAATTTATACTATACCGTTAAACATATATAATACTGAGCGTATACTAAATTATATTCTGTGTATATATACACAGAGAAGCGAGGTATACCTCACGGTGAAGCTGTCTCTTAGGTAAAGCAGATAATTCGTGAGTTAACTGCAATATACTGATACTGAAGCTTCACAGAGTACTCAAGTTTACACTTACGATGTTTGCCCTTCTTACCTAAATATTAACACCTCGGTACTTACTAAACAGTTTACGAGGTTGGAAGCACAGCAAGGACGCCCATAACAAAAAATAGCTGTGGGGTTGAGGACAAGATAACCTCACGGTGCATCGCAGTTCGTAAAGTCTTGAATAAATACAGACAACGTTGACAAGATCGAGATAAGAAGTCCGGGTGTCCAGCCCGTTCTCGCAGACAAAGCTCGTTAATCCAGCCCCCCAAACGCCCCTGTTTATGAATGAAAAGCGGTTTACACACGACACACAACTGATGACGTTCGAACACTTCCAGAATAAGTGCTTCGCTCACGTACTGTGTTCGAACCACAATGCTATAAATGCTTCACCCACGTACTGCACATACAAATAATTGCCAACAGAACCTAAACATCTAACCTAACCTATGCCTACCTATACATAGAATTTTTATGCATAATAACAATTTATATATATGTGAGAAGAAACCAATTTTAAAGCACAGTACTCACCTAGTTGTACTTGCGGAGGGTTGAGCTATGGCTCTTTGGTCCCGCCTGTCATCTGTTAATAATTTTTTCCACACACACAATATGTTAACATTGATGAATGCGTCTGTGGAGGACGACCGCTGCTTTAACCAGCCTAGTGTGAGGACAGGTTGGTGGATCGTGCAGCCCATCCTCATCAACAAAGGCAAAATGCTCGTTAAGCCAGTGCCCAAATATCACGTCTTTGGGACCTGCTCTTTCTGTTGGAAGAGTCTAGCCTTAAAGTGGGGTTTCAGTGTGTTACAACCTCGTTAACTCCCTAACAAGCCAACATCATATAGTGCAATGCACAAATATATAACTTTACAGTAAACAAACATGTGCGATGCAACGGAGACGTATGCAGGCGCAGATTATTGCAACTGTGGAAGCTTTGCAAGATTACGATACAACTAGATACGGGTCGTTATCGTACACCACCAACACCCCCCTCCTCCCCCTGAGCTTGTTCTGCACCTGAAGTAATCACATTTCAAGTCATTAAGTTATTATAACCAATATACATAGAGTCTCGTAGTTGAGGAAACGAGCCACCGCGCTCCAGGTACGCCTGGCTGTATTCATACGATCGTAGTGATGAGTTGAAGATGGAAACTGATGAGACATGGTGAACCAATACTCCGTGGTTAGGCCGGAGTGTGTAATATCAGTCCAAGGGACCAGTGTCGCTATGTTACCGGCTAGGCCTCCAACGCATGTGATGGGAATTATATATATATATATATATATATATATGAACTAATGTTTTAATAATATAATATATATATATATATATATATATATATATATATATATATATATATATATATATATATATATATATATATATATATATATATATATATGTCGTACCTAATAGCCAGAACGCACTTCTCTGCCTACTATTCAAGGCCCGATTTGCCTAATAAGCCAAGTTTTCATGAATTAATGTTTTTTCGTCTACCTAACCTACCTAACCTAACCTAACCTAGCTTTTTTTGGCTACCTAACCTAACCTTACCTATAAATACAGGTTAGGTTAGGTTAGGTAGGGTTGGTTAGGTTCGGTCATATATCTACGTTAATTTTAACTCCAATAAAAAAAAATTGACCTCATACATAGAGAAAAGGGTTGCTTTATCATTTCATAAGAAAAAAATTATAGTAAATATATTAATTCAGGAAAACTTGGCTTATTAGGCAAATCGGGCCTTGAATAGTAGGCTGAAAAGTGAGTTCTGGCTACTAGGTACGACATATATATATATATATATATATGTCGTACCTAGTAGCCAGAACGCACTTTTCAGCCTACTATGCAAGGCCCGATTTGCCTAATAAGCCAAGTTTTCCTGAATTAATATATTTTCTCTATTTTTTTTCTTATGAAATGATAAAGCTACCCATTTCATTATGTATGAGGTCAATTTTTTTTATTGGAGTTAAAACTAACGTAGATATATGACCGAACCTAACCAACCCTACCTAACCTAACCTAACCTATCTTTATAGGTTAGGTTAGGTTAGGTAGCCGAAAAAGGTAGGTTAGGTTAGGTTAGGTAGGTTAGGTAGTCGAAAAAACATTAGTTCATGAAAACTTGGCTTATTAAGCAAATCGGGCCTTGCATAGTAGGCTGAGAATTGCGTTCTGGCTACTAGGTACGACATATATATATATATGTATATATATATATATATATATATATATATATATATATATATATATATATATATATATATATATATATATATATATGAGTGAGGTGGATGGGGTGAGGTGGCATTAATAGGGTATTAATTTCATCAACACAAGACAGAACACGAAACAATGGGTATTGAAATGGAAGTGATTGTAGAAAGCCTATTGGTCCATATTTCTTGATGCTTCTATATTGGAGCGGAGTCTTGAGGTGGGTAGAATATAGTTGTGCATTAATTGGCTGTTGATTGCTGGTGTTGACTTCTTAATGTGTAGTGCCTCACAATCGTCAATCCGCCTGCTATCGCTGTATCTATCGATGATTTCTGTGTTGTTTACTAGGATTTCTCTGGCGATGGTTTGGTTGTGGGAAGAGATTATATTTTCCTTAATGGAGCCCTGTTGCTTATGCATCGTTAAACGCCTAGAAAGAGATGTTGTTGTCTTGCCTATATACTGGGTTTTTTGGAGCTTACAGTCCCCAAGAGGGCATTAGAAGGCATAGACGACGTTGGTCTCTTTTAAAGCGTTCTGCTTTGTGTCTGGAGAGTTTCTCATGAGTAGGCTGGCCGTTTTTCTGGTTTTATAGTAAATCGTCAGTTGTATCCTCTGATTTTTGTCTGTAGGGATAACGTTTCTATTAACAATATCTTTCAGGACCCTTTCCTCCGTTTTATGAGCCGTGGAAAAGAAGTTCCTGTAAAATAGTCTAATAGGGGGTATAGGTGTTGTGTTAGTTGTCTCTTCAGAGGTTGCATGGCGTTTCACTTTCTTTCTTATGATGTCTTCGACGAAACCATTGGAGAAGCCGTTGTTGACTAGGACCTGCCTTACCCTACAGAGTTCTTCGTCGACTTGCTTCCATTCTGAGCTGTGGCTGAGAGCACGGTCGACATATGCGTTAACAACACTCCTCTTGTACCTGTCTGGGCAGTCGCTGTTGGCCTTTAGGCACATTCCTATGTTCGTTTCCTTAGTGTAGACTGCAGTGTGGAAACCTCCGCTCTTTTCCATGACTGTTACATCTAGAAAGGGCAGCTTCCCATCCTTTTCCATCTCGTAAGTGAAACGCAGCACGGAACTCTGCTCAAACGCCTCCTTCAGCTCCTGCAGATGTCTGACATCAGGTACCTGTGTAAAAATGTCGTCAACATACCTGCAGTATATGGCCAATTTCAAGTTCATGTCGACTAAGACTTTTTGCTCAATGGTACCCATGTAGAAGTTTGCAAACAGGACACCTAGGGGAGAACCCATGGCGACCCCATCTACTTGCTTATACATGTGCCCATCCGGGCTCAAGAAGGGTGCCTCTTTAGTACAAGCTTGGAGTAAAGCTTACTCCAAGCTTGTACTAAAGAGGTACAATCAATTTATGTTGTACGTGATTATACATGGATGTACTATCAATAAATGCTGGGGGGGGGGGGGCTTTATCGAGAATAGCGGCCAACCCATTTTGGGCCAACACAATGCATTCAAATCCCTGCACCTCCACCCCCCCTCCAAAAGAAACGGGGTTACCTATCTACACAGTCACTACTGAAGAAGTCACGAGAGAGAACATGAAGTGGAACACCTGAATCGAGTGGGTAATCTCATAACAACACACAGTGGTGACTCTCAGTCGCCACTGAGGTCGTGAGATAGAACAAGAACTGGAAGGGGGAAGAACTGGAGAGATATTCTCTCCCTGGTAGACTACGGAGAGAATATCTCCCAGGACGACCATGGAACTTCAGATGGACAGCCACACACACAAAAAAAGCAAAAGGAATGACTCTTTATCACCCCCAGAATGCAAGGAAGCAACTGGTAAAAATTGTTCCTGGACAAGTTATTAATAATACAAGCCATGATAATAATAATGATCACGGTATTGTCGCAATAAAATAATAAAGAGGAGATATACTAACAATAGTTACAACAACAATTGAAGAGACAGTTACTAAAAACCGTTATCAAACACTAAAGCCATACTCTACCGAACATAGCACACAGCGCACTCCGGATGCCAAGCACATTACACCTCCACCACCAAACGTCAAACACACACACACACACCACCTGACGACAAGGACCAAACACACTAAGCTCTGTAATACATACGACGGTGGCGATTGTACACCTCTCAATATCTTGGTGGTGCGGGTGTTGTGAATGAAAACGACCTGAGAAAATATTCTTACTCTTCTCTCTCTCTCTCTCTCTCTCTCTCTCTCTCTCTCTCTCTCTCTCTCTCTCTCTCTCTCTCTCTCTCTTCCCCTTCTATCCTCTCTCCCTCTCCCCTCTGGCGTCTCCCCTCTGCTTTGTCTCCCTGTAATGCTTGTTATTGTCTCAAGAATGGTATATATATTTACTGTGTGTTATCATACACAATAAAGACTATGGCCACGACTCTTCCTGAAGGCCATCAGGATCCGTTCTCACAGGATAGGAGTGGATTCATGAAGGATCCGCTAATAAGCCGCTCGCGGTGCTGGGATGGATTCACAAAGTATCTTGTGTATAGGGGTTCGTGGGCATGAAACTCCCCTTCACGGAGATGAAGTGGATTCGATGAGCATCAGGGAATTGGGCGTTCGTGGGGACGAAGTAGATTCACGATTTACGGTGGTAAGGTGTTCGTGAGGAGACGAAATGGACTGAAAGGGCATCCGTGGACTGGTCGTTCGTGAGAGCATATTTCTTGTTGTTTTTACCTTTTCGTAACTAGTGTGCAGGGTGAGTTAGAGTAGAATTGTAAATATATAATTGTAAATAATTAAAAATTATTTTAATTAAATTTGATTAGTATATATTTATTTACATTTTTATTATTTTATTTTATTTATTTTAAATTTCATTTTTATTATTTTTATTTTTATTTTTATTTTTATTATAAAATTTATATTGGTATACTATTGTTAGCATTTATACTCATCATACTCATCTTTACCTTAACTTGCGGTGGTCAATCAAAAATAACAAATAAAATTAACGAAAAAATAGAAAAGGGCCTCGTAGCCTGGTGGATAGCGCGCAGGACTCGTAATTCTGAGGCGCGGGTTCGATTCCCGCACGAGGCAGAAACAAATGGGCAAAGTTTCTTTCACCCTGAATGCCCCTGTTACCTAGCAGTAAATAGGTACCTGGGTGTTAGTCAGCTGTCACGGGCTGCTTCCTGGGGGTGGAGGCCTGGTCGAGGACCGGGCCGCGGGGACACTAAAGCAACCGAAATCATCTCAAGATAACCTCAAGAATATTTTTTTCCTTAAATGTTTCCCAATCTTAATTAAATAAAACAGCAGATGACCACGCCAAAAAAAATATCTGTTATAGAACACATGTACAACAGCTGTTTATTTAGCAGTTCCATCAAAGGCAAGTGATTCTGTCAGAGGATCTTTCAAACTTGAAAAAAAAACTGGGGCTCGATTCACGAAGCAGTTACGCAAGCACTTACGAACCTGTACTTCCTTTCTCAATCTTTCGCGCCTTTGTTTACAATTATTAAACAGTTAAAGAGCTCCGAAGCACCAGGAAGCTGTTTATAACAATAACAACAGTTGATTGGGAAGTTTTCCCTGCTTGTAAACTGTTTAATAAATTTAACCAAAGCCGTCAAAGATTGAGGAAAGATGTATACGTTCATATGTACTTGCGTAACTGCTTCGTGAATCTGGCAGTTTCCTGGAGAGTCTTTACGCCTATTGGATTAATTCAATCTTTAATTAACTATCACTATTATAATCGAGTAATCAGAAGGCCCGATATGGTGACATTTCTAGGTTTTGGTAATCTTATCAATTTATTTTAAAATTGAAAATAATTTGTTGCTCGTTTTGTCTTTTTAATCTATACATAATTTGCTGTTGCTAAGCTATTCATATTATTTCTTGATATTTTGTTTTTTTAGGCTTCTCTTGTATTTCTTAGAAATTTTCAGTAATTCCTTGGATGTAATATTACTATGTCAGTGTGCGTGGTGTACTCACCTATTTGTGCTTCCGGGGGTTGAGCTTTGGCTCTTTGGTCCCCCCTCTCAACTGTCAATCAACTGGTGTACAGATTCATGAGCCTACTGGGCTCTATCATATCTACATTTGAAACTGTGAATGGAGTCAGCCTCCATCACATTACTGCCCAATGAATTCCATCCGTTAACTACTCTGACACTGGAAAAGTTCCTTCTAACGTCCCTGTGGCTCATGTGGGTACTCAGTTTCCACCTGTGTTCCCTTGTTCGCGTACCATCAGTGTTGAATAATTTATCCTTGCTTACCCGGTCGATTCCCCTGAGGATTTTGTAGGTTGTGATCATGTCGCCCCTTATTCTTCTGTCTTCTAGTGTCGTAAGGTGCATATCCCGCAGCCTTTCCTCGTAACTCATGCCTCTTAGTTCTGGGACTAGTCTAGTGGCATACCTTTGGACTTTTTCCAGCTTCGTCTTGTGCTTGACAAGGTACGGGCTCCATGCTGGGGCCGCATACTCCAGGATTCGTCTTACATATGTGGTGTACAAGATTGTGAATGATTCCTTACACAGGTTCCTGAACGCTGTTCTGATGTTAGCCAGCCTCGCATATGCCGCAGACGTTATTCTTTTTATGTGGGCTTCAGGAGACAGGTTTGGTGTGATATCAACTCCTAGATCTTTCTCTCTGTCTGTTTCATTAAGTACTTCATCTCCTATTCTTTATCCTGTGTCTGGCCTCCTGTTTCCACTGCCTAGTTACATTACATTGCATTTACTCGGGTTGAACTTCAACAGTCATTTGTTGGACCATTCACTCAGTCTATCCAGGTCATCTTGTAGCCTCCTACTATCGTCGTCAGTTTCAATCCTCCTCATAATTTTTGCATCATCAGCAAACATTGAGAGAAACGAGTCTATACACTCTGGGAGATCATTTACATATATCAGAAACCGTACAGTTCCAAGGACTGACCCCTGCGGGACTCCATTCGTAACGTCTCGCCAATCTGAGACCTCACCCCTCACAGTGACTCGTTGTCTCCTATTGCTTAGGTACTCCTTTATCCAATGGAGTACCTTCCCTATCACTCCAGCCTGCATCTCCAGCTTTTTCACTAGCCTCTTGTGTGGTACTGTATCAAAGGCTTTCTGACAATCCAAAAATATGCAGTCTGCCCACCCTTCTCTTTCTTGCCTTATTTTTGTTGCCTGGTCGTAGAATTCAAGTAATCGTGTGAGGCAGGACCTGCCATCCTTGAACCCATGTTGATGCTGTGTTACAAAGTTCTTTCGCTCCAGATGTTCCACTAGCTGTCTTTGCACAATCTTCTCCATCAGCTTGCATGGTATGCAGGTTAGAGACACTGGCCTGTAGTTCAGTGCCAATTGTCTATCCTCTTTCTTGTATATCGGTACTACGGTAGCTGCTTTCCAAATTTCTGGCAGTTCCCCTGTTGCCAGTGATTTGTTATACACTATGGAGAGTGGTAAGCACAGTTCTTCTGCTACATTCTTTAGTATCCAAGGGGAGATTCCTTCTGGACCTATTGATTTTGTCACATCCAACTCTAGTAAACACTTCCTCACTTCCCCGCTGGTAATCTCAAACTCTTCCAGTGGTTCCTGGTTAGCTATTCCCTGTCTTATCTCTGGAATTTCTTCTTGCTCTAAGGTGAAGACCTCGTGGAATTTCTTATTCAGTTCCTCACACACTTCCTTGTCATTTGTAGTGAATCCTTCAGCCACTATCCTTAATTTCATAACCTGTTCCTTTACTGTTGTTTTTCTCCTGATGTGGCTATGCAGCAATTTAGGCTGAATCTTCGCCTTGCTTGCGATGTCACTTTCGTATTGTCTTTCTGCCTCTCTTCTCATCCTGACATATTCATTCCTGGCATTCTGGTATCTTTCTCTGCTCTCCTGTGTCCTGTTAATCCTATAGTTTCTCCATGCCCTTTTACTTTGCTGCTTAGCTACCCTACATCTCTGATTAAACCATGGGTTTCTTATCTTCATTTCACTGTTTTCCTTTTAGACTTGGACAAACTTGTTTGCTGCGTCCTTGCACTTCTGCGTGATGTCTTGGGCCGTCTTGGTCCATCATGTCTTGGGCCGTCTTTCCCCTGAGCTCTGTTTCCCATGCTATATCTGTTAGGAATTTTCTTATCTCCTCATAGTTTCCCTTTCGGTATTCTAACCTTTTGGTTTCGGTATCCCTCCTCGAGTTCAATAATCCTTCTTCAATCAGGTACTCAAACACCAGTACACTGTGGTCGCTCATTCCTACTGGGTCCTCAAAACCGATTTCTCTTATGTCGGAGTCGTTCAGAGTGAAGACTAGGTCGAGTCTCGCTGGTTCGTCATTTCCTCTCATCCTTGTGGGTTCTCTGACATGCTGGGTTAAAAAGTTTCTAGTCACCACCTCCAATAGTTTGGCTCTCCACGTATCCTCGCCTCCATGCGGTTCCTTGGTGTGTGTGTGTATGTATGCGTGTGTGTGTGCGTGTGCGAGCAAGAAAGAGAGAACTAGAGAGAGAGAGAGAGAGAGAGAGAGAGAGAGAGAGAGAGAGAGAGAGAGAGAGAGAGAGAGAGAGAGAGAGAGAGAGAGAGAGAGAGAGAGAGAGAGAGAGAGAGAGAGAGAGAGAGAGAGAGAGAGAGAGAGAGAGAGAGAGAGAGAGAGAGAGAGAGAGAGAGAGAGAGAGAGAGAGAGAGAGAGAGAGAGAGAGACAGACAGACAGACAGACAGACAGACAGACAGACAGACAGACAGACAGACAGACAGACAGACAGAGACAGAAAGACAAACAGAGAGACAGAGTGAGACAGACACACAGACCAAAATAGATTTACACCCACACTCGGAGACATAGAAAGTGATACCAAACGCCAAAGAAATTGACATGGAAAAACCGGGGAAAAACAGCGAGCAATACAAAGAGTGAGAAAGAAATACAGACCCGGTGACCGACTGGATCGTAAAGTATGATCATAACTCTCTATGTTTCCAGCCAAATGGAATATAACTCAAAATAAACTGGAACAATTTAGGTATTTTGGAATAAACATTGTACAGAAATAGCCTCCAAATTAGGACACAAACTTTGTTACTTCACAATGTTCCCCAGGCAAGAAAAAAGTTTTCGGCCACAGAAAGGTAACTGGGAAAACTATTGGACTGGGAAAGTTATTGGACTGGGAAAACTATTGAACTGGAAAAGCTATTAGACTGGAAAAGCTATTAGACTGGGAAACTATTATACTGGAAAAGCTATTGGACTGGGAAACTATTATACTGGAAAAGCTATTGGACTGGGAAAACTAATGGACTGGAAAAGCTATTAGACTGGAAAACTCTTAGACTGGAAAAGCTATTTGACTAGAAAAACCATTGAACAGAAAAAACTATTAACTATTAAACTGAAAAAAAACTATTGAACTGTTAAAACTACTGAACCGACAAAATATTTAACTGAGAGAAATAATGAACTGAAAAATAATTAAAATAAACTGTTGAAGTGGTAAACCCATTTGATTGGAAAAACAATTGAAGTGAAAAAAAATTGAAGTAAAAAAAAAACATTGAACTGGAAAAAACTCCAAAGAACAGGAACACTTACTGAACAGCAAAAACATCTGAACAACAAAATCTACTTTAGTAGAAAACCTTTAAAAGAATCTTTTAAAATAATAAATTCGATTTATACATATTCAGGCAAAGAATTGTTTAGTTAAACATTCTGACCTGAAAAAGGCATCTTCGATAATAATCCAATATCTTGAAAAGTATCAAGATGGTAGTAAAACACACTAAACTATTTCTAATGCCATGGTTCCATGAACAATGATCAAATGTTGGAGTGTCAGACAGTGCTGGAGGCCAGGAGACAGTGCTGGGGGCCAGGAGATAGTGCTGGAGGCCAGGAGACAGTGCTGGAGGCCAGGAGACAGGGCTGGAGACTAGGAGACAGTGCTGGGGGCCAGGGAGACAGTGCTGGAGGCCAGGAGACAGGGCTGGAGGCCAGGAGACAGGGCTGGAGGCCAGGAGATAGTGCTGGAGGCCAGGAGACAGTGCTGGAGGCCAGGAGACAGTGCTGGAGGCCAGGAGACAGTGCTGGAGGCCAGGAGACAGTGCTGGAGGCCAGGAGACAGTGCTGGAGGCCAGGAGATAGTGCTGGAGGCCAGGAGACAGTGCTGGAGGCCAGGAGACAGGGCTGGAGGCCAGGAGATAGTGCTGGAGGCCAGGAGACAGTGCTGGAGGCCAGGAGACAGTGCTGGAAGCCAGGAGACAGTGCTGGAGGCCAGGAGACAGTGCTGGAGGCCAGGAGATAGTGCTGGAGGCCAGGAGACAGTGCTGGAGGCCAGGAGACAGTGCTGGAGGCCAGGAGGTAGTGCTGGAGGCCAGGAGACAGTGTTGGAGGCCAGGAGACAGTGCTGGAGGCCAGGAGATAGTGCTGGAGGCCAGGAGACAGGGCTGGAGGCCAGGAGACAGTGCTGGAGGCCAGAAGACAGTGCTGGAGGCCAGGAGACAGGGCTGGAGACTAGGAGACAGTGCTGGGGGCCAGGAGACAGTGCTGGAGGCCAGGAGACAGTGCTGGACGCCAGGAGACAGGGCTGGAGGCCAGGAGACAGTGCTGAAGGCCAGAAGACAGTGCTGGAGGCCAGGAGACAGTGCTGGAGGCCAGGAGACAGTGCTGGAGGCCAGGAGACAGGGCTGAAGACTAGGAGACAGTGCTGGGGGCCAGGAGACAGTGCTGGAGGCCAGGAGACAGTGCTGGACGCCAGGAGACAGCGCTGGAAGCTAGGAGACAGTGCTGGGGGCCAGGAGACAGTGCTGGAGGCCAGGAGACAGTGCTGGACGCCAGGAGACAGGGCTGGAGGCCAGGAGACAGTGCTGGAGGCCAGAAGACAGTGCTGGAGACCAGGAGACAGTGCTGGAGGCCAGGAGACAGTGGTGGAGGCCAGGAGACAGTGTTGTAGGCCAGGAGACAATGCTGGAGGCCAGGAGACAATGCTGGAGGCCATGAGACAGTGCTGGAGGCAAGAAGTTAGTACTGGAGTGCAGGAGACAGTCCTGGAGGCCAGGAGACAGTCCTGGAGGCCAGGAGACAGTGGTGGAGACCAGGAGACAATGCTGGAGGCCGGGGAGACAGTCCTGGAGGTTATGAGACAGTGCTGGAGGCCAGGAGACAGGGCTGGAGGCCAGGAGATAAGGCTGGAGGCCAGAAGACAGTGCTGGAGGCCATGAGACAGTACTGGAAGCCAGAAGACAGTGCTGGAGACTAGGAGACAGTACTGAAGGCCAGAAGACAGTACTGGAGGCCAGGAGACAGTACTGGAGGCCAGGAGATAGTACTGGAGTCCAGGAGACAGTGCTGGAGGCCAGAAGACAGTGTTGGAGGCCATGAGACAGTACTGGAGGCCAGGAGACAGTACTGGAGGCCAGGAGACAGTACTGGAGGCCAGAAGACTGTACAGGAGGCCATGAGACAGTACTGGAGGCCAGGAGACAGTGCTGGAGGCCAGGAGACAGTGCTGGAGGCCAGGAGACAAGGCTGGAGGCCAGAAGGCAGTGCTGGAGGCCATGAGACAGTACTGGAGGCCAGGAGACAGTACTGGAGGCCAGGAGACAGTACTGGAGGCCAGGAGACAGTACTGGAGGCCAGGAGACAGTACTGGAGTCCAGGAGACAGTGCTGGAGGCCAGGAGACAGTACTGGAGTCCAGGAGACAGTGCTGGAGGCCAGGAGACAAGGCTGGAGGCCAGAAGGCAGTGCTGGAGGCCATGAGACAGTACTGGAAGCCAAGAGACAGTCCTGGAGACTAGGAGACAGGGTGAGAAGAGAAGCAGCAACTCCAAGGCTGCCAGTGTACTGTGCATGAAATATGTATAACGTAAGATAATGTACAATGGGACACGGGACCACCGGGGCCACTTCCTTGCCACACTTCACCACAGTCACGACAACTCACTGTGCCCCCCCCTCCCTCCCCCACACACGACAGGGTCTCGCGGACGAGTAGTCGACGTCCGGGATTCACAATCCAGGGACCCTGAGCTCTATTGCCGGCCGGGACAAATATTTAGGTCGAATTCTTCAACTTGATGACTCTGTTCATATAGGAGTAAATAGGTATCCGGGGAGGTAGAGAGCTGTTGCGGCCTATGCCGGGTGGGAATGTGTGTTTACTAGTTGTGTTTTTGCGGGGGTTGAGCTCTGCTCTTTCGGCCCGCCTCTCAACTGTCAATCAACTGTTTACTAACTACTTTTATTTTTTTTTTTTTTTTTCCTCTCCACACCACACACACACACACCCCAGGAAGCAGCCCGTGACAGCTGACTAACTCCCAGGTACCTATTTACTGCTAGGTAACAGGGGCATTTAGGGTGAAAGAAACTTTGCTCATTTGTTTCTGCCTCGTGCGGGAATCGAACCCGCGCCACAGAATTACGAGTCCTGCGCGCTATCCACCAAACTACGAGGCCCCGTAGTGTGTGTGTGTGTGTGTGTGTGTGTGTGTGTGTGTGTGTGTGTGTGTGTGTGTGTGTGTGTGTGTGTGTGTGTGTGTGTGTGTGTGTGTGTGTGAAATACAGGAGACAAAGGACGGTTCAAAAGGCGGGGTCCCAAAGCTAACACCTCGATCCAGGTGGCACAAATAGGTGATTACATTCATAAACACTCACCCCCCTTTTCCTTCTCCCTCCCTCCCTCTCTCCCTTCCTCCCTCTCTCCCTCCCTCCCTTCCCTACTCCCTTCCCTCCCTCCCCTACCAGTCTTCCCTCCTGCCCTTGCTCTTATCAAACGCCACATGGGCCAAGAAGATACGAATGTAATTATGAATGATTAGTCCCCGACGGCCCCCAGAGTGGCCGCTACCGGAGCCTCGGGTCCTTCAGCGCCTCTAAACTTCTTCCCGGCACCACCCTGATAACACCCTCAATTACTGCTTAAAAAAATTATATGAGGGAATATTTAGTTGTAATGTGAATGATAGAATAAAGGGGAAGGTAGGAGGGGTCACTCGGGGAATTAGTGTGGTTGTGATGACTGTTGAGAGAAAGAGAGAGACAGACAGAGCCAGAGAGCGAGACAAAGGGACAGAGAGAGACAGAGACACAGATGCAGAGAAAGAGACAGAGACACAGATGCAGAGATAGACAGAGACACAGATGCAGAGATAGACAGAGACCCAGATGCAGAGATAGACAGAGACACAGATGCAGAGATAGACAGAGACACAGATGCAGAGATAGACAGAGACACAGATGCAGAGAGAGACAGGAGAGAGGAGACAGGAGAGAGAGAGAGAGAGAGAGAGAGAGAGAGAGAGAGAGAGAGAGAGAGAGAGAGAGAGAGAGAGAGAGAGAGAGAGAGAGTGAGAGAGAGAGAGAGAGAGAGAGAGAGAGAGAGAGAGAGAGAGAGAGAGAGAGAGAGAGAGAGAGAGAGAGAGAGTGAGAGAGAGAGAGAGAGAGAGAGAGAGAGAGAGAGAGAGAGAGAGAGAGAGAGAGAGAGAGAGAGAGAGAGAGAGAGAGAGAGAGAGAGAGAGAACAGACAGAATAAAAATACATATTCAAAGTGGTGAACAGAGACGAATTCGGGATGAAAAGGGCAAAGAAAAGAAAATAATAATGTCGCTCTATTGTTTATTATATTTGTATTGTTATTATTAGATATTTCCCGTAAAATGTCCATTTAAAGTTTTGTGGGATTTTTGCTTCTGATTCTTTGGTGTGTTTTAATGACCGCGAGATACGGCAAAACTGTCCCTTTTACTGCGTGCGTGTGCGTGCGTGTGCGCGTGTGCGCGCGTGTGTGTGTGTTACCTGGTTGATGGGGTCCTGGGAGTTCTTCTACTCACCAAGCCCGGCATGGGGCCAGACTTGACTAGTGAGAGTTTGGCCCACCAGGCTGTTGCTTGGAGCTGCCCGCAGGCCCACATACCCAACACAGCCCGGTTGGTCCGGCACTCCTTGAAGGAAACAATCTAGTTTCCTCTTGAAGATATCCACGGTTGTTCCTGTAATATTTCTGATGCTCGCTGGTAGGACGTTGAACAACCGTGGACCTCTGATGTTCATACAGTATTCTCTGATTGTGCCCATGGCACCTCTGCTCTTCACTGGTTCTCTTCTGCATTTTCTTCCATGTCGTTCACTCCAGTACGTTGTTATTTTATTGTGCAGATTTGGGACCTGTCCCTCCAGTATTTTCCATGTGTATATTATTTGGTATCTCTCTCGTCTCCTTTCTAGTGAGTACATTTGGAGAGCTTTGAGACGATCCCAATAATTTAGGGGCTTAATCTCGTCTATGCGTGCCGTATATGTTCTTTGTATTCCCTCAATTTCAGCAATCTCTCCTGCTCTGAAGGGTGAAAGAGAGTACAGAGCAGTACTCAAGACGGGACAACACAAGTGATTTGAAGAGTTCAACCATTGTGATGGGATCTCTGGACTTGAAGGTTCTCGTAATCCATCCTATAATTTTTCTGGCTGACGCAATACTTGCTTGGTTATGCTCCCTAAACGTTAGGTCGTCGGTCATCATTATTCCCAAACCCTGGACATGCTGTTTTCCTACTATGGGCAGATTCGATTGTGTTTTCTACCCTGTATTATGTTTAAGATCCTCATTTTTGCCGTATCTGAGTACCTGGAATTTATCACTGTTAAACATCATGTTATTTTCTGCTGCCCAATCGAAAACTTTGTTATTATCTGTTTGTAGTTTATCAATGTCTTCAGCAGAGGTAATTTTCATGCTGATTTTTGTATCATCTGCAAAGGATGACACGAAGCTGTGACTTGTGTTTTTGTCTATATCTGATATGAGAATAAGGAACAGCAGTGGTGCAAGGACTGTACCTTGAGGTACTGAGCTTTTAACTGCGCTCGGATTCGATTTTACTTGATTGATTGTTACTCTTTGTGTTCTGTTCGACAGGAAATTGAGTATCCAGCGTCATACTTTACCAGTTATACCCATTGACCTCATTTTGTGTGCAATCACTCCATGGTCACATTTGTAGAATGCCTTTGCAAAATCTTTGTATACGACATCCGCGTTATGTTTTTCCTCTAATGCCTCAGTGATTTTGTCATAGTGATCAAGTAGCTGTGAGAGGCATGATCTTCCTGCTCTAAATCCATGTTGGCCTGGATTGTGGAGGTCATTGGTTTCCATGAATCTAGTGACCGGACTCCTGATCACTCTTTCAAATGCTTTTATTATGTAGGACGTTAGTGCAACTGGTCTATAATTCTTTGCCAATGCTTTGCTACCACCCTTGTATAGAGGGGCAATGTCTGCTGCTTTAAGCGTATCTGGTATCTCCCCTGTGTCCAAGCTCTTCCTCCACACTATACTGAGTGCCTGTGCTACTGGCACTTTGCATTTCTTTATAAATATTGAATTCCATGAGTCTGGACCCGGGGCTGAGTGCATGGGCATACTGTCAATTTCTCTTTCAAAATCTGCCACGCTCGTCTTGATATCAGTTATATTTACAGGTGTTTGAGTATCATTCATAAATAAATTGTCCGAATCTTCCACTTTCATGCTGAGTATCGGATTGCTAAACATGTCTTCATACTGCTTTTTTAGGATTTCACTAATTTCTTTGTCATCCTCAGTGTATGAACCTTCACTAATACGAATAGGTCCAATACTGGCAGTGGTTTTCGCTTTTGATTTAGCATATGTGAAGAAATATATACATTTTTTTATTTCTTGAATTGCTTTCTGTTCTAGTTGCCTTTCTTCAGTCTAATAGGAATGCTTCAGTCTCTGTTCGATTTCTTCGTGTGTGTGTTTGGGCTCTTTGGTCCCGCCTCTCAACCGTCAATCAACAGGTGTACAGGTTCCTGAGCCTATTGGGCTATATCATATCTACACTTAAAGCTGTGTATGGAGTCAGCCAACACCACATCACTTCATAATGCATGTGAGAGTTTTATTTGAGAATTTGTGGAATAAATTGAAATTGGTATAAGGAATTTTAGCTCGGAAAATTTCTAAGAACTTTCTTTATTCTTTCACCTTTATTCCTGTCGGGATATTCAACTAGGTCGCCTGAGGAAGGACTTGCTTAGCTAACACACCAGTGTAGTAAACAGCTCATTCCTCAATTTGGGACCATGTATGAACAATTGACTAGGCGCGAGCAAACGCCGAGACCCCAATGAAAATTGAAATCCCCTCTCTTAGGCCGCCGACCTTCGCCAATCGCCGAAGCGAATCTAACGAGTAGGTCACGGGCTCTCACAGCAATAATTTATTGTTGTATATTTGATCCAAAGCTCAGAAAATAAGTCTCAATGTTAGTCGAGTGTGAAGAACATTTGCATAACAATAATAATGTGTGGGGGTGTAACGAAAAGACAGTGTTAACCATAACAACTTAGTTTATTCAATAAAGTACTAACTACTACAACAAAACAAAAGAAATGTCAATGACGTTACTCGAAATCCTTCCTGTGACACTATCAATGACAGCTAGACACCAGCCCCTCGGACTGCATAATGAACTAACTCGAACATAAGCGTGACCACAGAGGAATCAACAAGAAACAAGAACTAACAGATCTATAATCACAATTACAACAAATGACACAGTAGGTTCTGAAATACGTCTCCAGTAACCTCCTAACTGTTCTACGCCTCAGTGCAGTCTACTCCTGCAACAGCGGTTGCAATGCAATCAAATCAGTAGTCTTTCAATGACAACAATAACTAATGGGTTCACTGGCAACTCCAGCACCCTTCCTCAAATTAATCCTTACGTTAACACTCCGTCCCACGGACGATCAACAATCAATAACAATTGATTTACGTTAATAAGACAATAACATTTACGTTAATAACAAGGTAACATTTACGTTAAATTAATGACTCTTACAACTGTCACTAGAAACGCGGAAATTACACAACACTCTACCCGTCGAGCATTCAGTGAGAAAATCCCATTAATCCCTATACTACCAGACAGCTGATTAATCTCTTTACTAGTTACATTAATTTACGTTAATCGGTTACTAATCACTCAGCGATGGTAAACTCTGATTTACAATGTCCAAAGTGCTAAGAGAACGGTAATCACTCGTGATTACCTTTAGAGTAATTAATTACTATCCTCAAGATCAATAATTAAACAATTAAAATACGTAACCTTTCACACTGGCTCAACAATTTACATTAAGGTATGAATTCCGTCTAAGCCTTCCATACTCAGACCAATTCAGGTGACTAATATCAGTAATTAGCCCCACGTTTACGTTATTCTAAAATGACGCTACTCCTCCCACGAGTCAATCAAGTGCCGGTACTTCCGGGCAGATAACGACGTTACGTTAATGGGACAATGTAGCCTTCGTGTGAGTCGAACAAACAAGGATCGAGGTTAATTACTTTGACTTCCTGAAACACGTCAATTACCCGGCCCACTGACCGTTAATTACGACAGACAATACTCTAATTCTTATCTGGCTGATGGCTAGGCTCCTCGAGACTACCGTAGCTGCTTGCAGGAACGTAAATTAACCCAAGCGCATTCTACGTTACTCAAATTGTCAAAGAACAAATTCTCTTGAAGCAATGGGCGTTCCCTTGGTTACGTTATATTAATTGCCTCGCAATCACCTCACTGAATACTGGACTTCGATGTCCTACCAGATAACCAGGAGAATATATGTGTACCCAAGTACTCGTCTACAGCCGAGTTCACCCACGACAATGACAAATCACACAAACAAATCACAGTGATTTACGTTACAATCAGGTTGCAATGACAATACTGCAGAACTTAGTAAAATAACCTACAGGACATGGACCCTCTAGAACACTGCCCCACAATGGCTTTACTGAACTGCAATCACATGCGGTGATGCTCAACACTAGCAACAATCACCATCAAATAACAACCCCCTTTGCAATAACACACACGGCAAGTACTCTAATTTCCAAATATTAGAATACTGCACACACTTACTTACTTACTGCTGCAAATGACCCCTAGAACATAGGTCAATATATTGCAATCACCACACAGTAAATAACACAATAACACTGGGCACCGTGACACTACGATTATATATATATATATATATATATATATATATATATATATATATATATATATATATATATATATATATATATATATATATAATTACTGCTGACACATGTAGCCTACAGCTATCAAACGTTATTGGGAACACTAAGGAGAATCTCACACTCCTTAAATCACATGGGTGAGTGATTTATCGGTCACGCATGCCGATAAACACTCGAGAGTTACGTTACTCGACAGAGCGGGGGCGGTCTCTCTAGATGGCCTCGTCACTCACCAAAACTCACCAAAATTTCGTTAATTAATACTGCAACCACAATATATATTTATATAAATCACACTTGTCACGGCCCAGGGAACAATACAAGAAATTTAAGTCCACACTGTGGTACACTCCACAATAATCATTGCCAGGAATCACTGGCGTTACACATACCTGAGCGCTCAGTGTTGGAATTCCACACCTGCAATACCACACATGGAAATGATATCACTCCGTCCCACGGACGATCAAAAATGATTACCACAATGGAATATTAAAATTATTACATGGACATCCTCTCAGTCCTTGGCTAATCTATGTATCCTCTGTTCCCGTGTGTACCCACACACACACACACACACTGTACGTCTGTGTACACCAGACTTAAGTCCCTCTGGACTGACAAGATGACAACACAGGTGATTAATCTCCTCGCCCACAATTCACTCCACCTGAACAGGTGCTGCGTGACAATGTGACGGAACACTTGACCTAGAATTCAAGCTTTAGAGACTACTAATCACCACAAATACACACATAGGTACTTACTCATTCACACTGCCGGCTTTACACACCATTCCCATACATCAGGCACCCCGCTTCCGGTGGCTGGCTCGCTCCGGGTGGCGTAAGCGGCGGTAGTATTTATTCGAAAAGATTGGCGCACACTCGAACCCCTCCCACTCAACACGGCTGAGTTCGCACCCTCGACCCACCAGTGAAGTGAAGCGTGACGCGCACACCGATAGCGTCTCACAAAAAACATGGGAAATTTGCCTTAACACTGACACGAATTTCCCCGTTCCCATCGACTGCTACAGAGCACTAGCAAGTCTAATCAACACTGCTATGGGATCTACGAGTCTATTGCTGCTCGTATGTACATTTCCCACGATCCCAGATCACTGTACCTCTACCCCCTGAATAACAATGTCTTAAACCCCTCCAAGCGACGACTTCGGCCGGATTCTGTGACGACCGTTGTCGTAGGTGAAGCAGGAAGCATCAGCAGTTGAGTAGTCCAGCCACCACGACGCCCTATACTTCAATTTGGCCGAATTGAGTACAGAGAGCGTCTTGACAAGGTGGCAGCTGAGTTCAGAATGATGCTACACCGGCTCTCCCCGCGTTCTTCTCGAAATAACCAATGAGAGGAAGGCATACAGCGGCCTACCCCTCTCATCCAATCAGCGACGGTGTAGCATAGCCCCTAGGGCAGCTCCAAGATGGCCGACCAACATGGCGGCTCAAGATGTTTCTAAGATGGCGGCGGTTTCCATGACAACGACACAAGTGGCTAGCGAGCGCGGGAGGCCCACACACCCACGCCGGCGGCCTAGCCGTTCCCGCGCAAAGCTGAGTCTGGCCTCAAAGCCATACAATGAGATGATGCTATCAGCTCTAGCACTGTCCACAGACATGCCACCCCGGCCAGGGTAACATTTATGGACTGCTGATGACTGGGGCTCTCACATGAGCCCAAACACTAGATGTTTCGGTTGCTGGTTACCAAACTTAAGTCCGCCCACTTAACAAGTGCACTTAACAAGTGTACTGGCTCCCACAGGCATAAGAGCACTATTGTAAGTGAGCTGGTGAACCATCCCCTCACAATGCATTCCATTTGTCTACTACTCTGACACTGAAAAAAATATTTCTAACGTCTCTATGGCTCATTTGATCACTCAATCTCCACCTGTGTCCCCTAGTGCATGTGCCCCTTGTGTTAAAAAGTCTGTCTTTATCTGCCCTATCAATTCCTCTGAGAATCTTGTATGTGGTGATCATGTCCCCTGCTCATACCCCTCTGTTCTGGTACTAGTCTGGTGGCAAACCTTTGAACCTTTTCCAGTTTAGTCTTATGCTTGACTAGATATGTACTCCATGCTGGAGCCTCATACTCCAGGATTGGTCTGATATATGTGGTATATAATGTTCTGAAAGATTCCTTACACAAGTTTCTAAAGACCGATCTTATGTTAGCCAACCTGGCATATGCCGCTGATGTTATCCTCCTGATATGAGCGTCAGGGACAGGTAGGGCGTGATGTCAACCCCCAGGTTTTTCTCTCTCTCTGACTTTTGCAGGATTTCATCTCCTAAATGATACCTTGTGTCTGGTCGCCTGCTCCCTACTCCTATCTTCATTACATTACATTTTCTCGGGTTAAACTCTAACAACCATTTGTTCGACCATTCCTGCAGCTTGTCCAGGTCTTCTTGAAGCCTCAAGCTGTACTCCTCTGTCTTAATCCTTCTCATAATTTTAGCATCGTCAGCAAACATTAAGAGGAATGAGTCTATACCCTCTGGGGGATCATTTACTTATATCAGAAACAGGATAGGCCCGAGTACAGAGCTCTGTGGGACTCCACTGGTGACTTCACGCCAATCTGAGCTCTCAACCCTCACTGTAACTCTCTGCTTCATATTGCTTAGGAACTCCCTTATCCACTGGAGCGCCCTACCAGTTACTCCTGCCTGTTTCTCCAGCTTATGCATCAACCTTTTATGAGGGTACTGTGTCAAAGGCTTTCCGACAGTCAAAAAAAATGCAGTCCGCTCATCCTTCTGTTTCTTGCTTAATCTTTGTCACCTGATCATAGAATTCTATTAAGCCTGTAAGGCAAGATTTACCCTCCCTGAACCCATGTTGATGGGTTGTCACGAAGTACCTTCTCTCCAGATGTGTTACTAGGTTTATTCTTACGATCTTCTCCATCACCTTGCATGGTATACATGTTAAGGACACTGGCCTGTAGTTCAGTGCCTCTTGTCTTTCGCCCTTTTTGTATATTGGGACTACATTAGCCGTCTTCCATATTTCTGGTAGGTCTCCCGTTTTTAGTGACCTACTATACACTATGGAGAGTGGCAAACAAAGGGCGTATGCACACTCTTTCAATTCCCATGGTGAGATTCCGTCCGGCCCAACAGCCTCTCTCACGTCCAGCTCCAATAGGTGCCTCTTGACCTCATCTTTTGTAATTTCGAACCCTTCCAAGGTCACCTGTTTGCTGCCACCTCTCCCAACGCCGTGACCTCTCCTTGTTCTATTGTAAAGACCTGGAACCTTTTGTTGAGTTCTTCACACACTTCTTTGTCATTCTCTGTGTACCTGTCCTCACCCGTTCTAAGTTTCATCACATGTTCCTTCACTATTGTTTTCCTCCTGATGTGACTATGTAGTAGCTTTGATTCGGTCTTGGCCTTATTAGCTATATCATTTTCATACCTTTTCTCAGCTGCTCTTCTCACACTTACATACTCATTCCTGGTTCTCTGGTATCTCTCTCTACTTTCTGGTTTTCAGTTATTACGGAAGCTCCTCCATGCCCTTTTGTTCTGCTCCTTTGCTTTCATACATTCCCTCTTAAACCACGGATTCTTCTTTTGCTTCTCGGTTTTTTTCCTGTCGGGCCGGGATAAACGTGTTTACCGCCTCCTGACACTTTTGGGTGATATAGTCAATCATGTCTTGTACGGACTTAGTTCCGAGTTCTGTGCCCCATGGTATATCCCTTAGGAATTTATTCATCTCCTCATAGTTTCCCTTTCGGTACACCAGCCCTTTGTTTCGCAGTTCTTTTTTGGGGTAGATGATTCCTAGCTCAACCAGGTACTCAAAGCTCAGTACACTATGATCACTCATTCCCAGGGGGGCTTCCAACTTAACTTCCCTTATATCCGACTCATTTAGGGTAAATATCAGATCAAGCAAAGCTGGTTCATCCCCTCCTCTCATTCTTGTCGGTCCCTTGACGTGTTGACTTAGAAAGTTTCTTGTTGCCACATCCAGCAGCTTAGCTCTCTATGTGTCTGGTCCTCCATGTGGGTCTCTGTTCTCCAAATCTATATTCCCATGGATGAAATCTCTCATGATTAGTAGTCTGGATCCGTTCCTGCTAGCCACAGAAGCTACTCTATTATATTGATGGTGACCATGTTGTTTCTATCATATTCCTGTCTGGGCCTTCTGTCGTTTGGTGGGGAGTTATATATGACTACTACTATGATTTTCTGTCCTCCAGTTGTTATGGTGCCTGATATGTAGTCACTGAAACCTACACAGCTCTGATTAACTATCTCTTCAAAACTCTAACCTTTTCTTATCAGCAAAGCTATACTACCTCCTCCTCTCCCTTATCTCTTTTTCCTCACTACATAGTAGCCCTGTGGAAACACTGCATTTGTTATGGTTTTCGTTAGCTTTGTTTCTGTAAGTGCTATTATGTCTGGGTTTTCTTCCAGTGCCCATTCTCTGAGTTCACTTGTTTTATTTGTAATCCCATCTATGTTAGTGTACATTGCCTTGAAGCTCACTTTCTTCTGTTCATTTCCTTGTCCCTCTGTTGGTGAGCATGCTGCTGGTAGGGAAAGCATTTTCCCTGGGTGTCTCAGAGGATTTCCCAAAATCTCAGAGGATTTTGGGGTGGGGGTGGGGGTTCAAGGGAAGGGGGGACAGGTAGGGTAGGACTTGTGTGTGCGTGTGTTTGTGTTTGTGTGCACTCACCTAGTTGTACTCACCTAGTTGTGTTTGCGGGGGTTGAGCTCTGGCTCTTTGGTCCCGCCTCTCAACCGTCAATCAACAGGTGTACAGATTTCTGAGCCTATCGGGCTCTATCATATCTACACTTGAAACTGTGTATGGAGTCAGCCTCCACCACATCACTTCCTAATGCATTCCATTTGTCAACCACTCTGACATTAAAAAAGTTCTTTCTAATATCTCTGTGGCTCATTTGGGCACTCAGTTTCCACCTGTGTCCCCTTGTGTGTGTGCCCCTTTTGTTAAATACCTGTCTTTATCTACCCTATCAATTCCCTTCAGAATTTTGAGTGTGGTGATCATGTTTTAATCACCACAAAGCTGAGAGGTATGAGTATGAGAGGCATGAGCTACGAGGAGTAGCTCATGCCTCTCAGCTCGGGTACTAGTCTGGTGGCAAACCTCTGAACTTTTTCCAGTTTAGTCTTTCCCCTGACTAGATATGGACTCCATGCTGGGGCTGCATACTCCAGGATTGGCCTGACATATATGGTATACAAAGTTCTGAATGATTCTTTACTCAAGTTTCTGAATGCCGTTCGTATGTTGGCCAGCCTGGCATATGCCACTGATGTTATTCTCTTGATATGGGCTGCAGGAGACAGGTTTGGCATGATATCAACCCCCAAGTCTTTTTCTTTCTCTGACTCCTGAAGAATTTCCTCTCCCAGATGATACCTTGTATCTGGCCTCCTGCTCCCTACACCTATCTTCATTACATTACATTTGGTTGGGTTAAACTCTAACAACCATTTGTTCGAGCATTCCTTCACCTTGTCTAGCACTTCTTGAAGCCTCAAACAGTCCTCTTCTGTCTTAATCCTTCTCATAATTTTGGCATCGTCCGCAAATATTGAGAGAAATGAATCTATACCCTCCGGGAGATCATTTACATATATCAGAAACAAAATAGGACCGAGTACAGAGCCCTGTGGGACTCCACTGGTGACTTCACGCCTATCTGAGATCTCACCCCTCACCGTAACTCTCTGCTTTTTATTTCTTAGGTACTCCCTTACCCACTGGAGCACCTTACAGCTACACCTGCCTGTCTCTCCAGCTTGTGTACCAGCCTCTTATGCGGTACTGTGTCAAAGGCTTTCCGACAATCCAAGAAAATGTAGTCCGCCCAACCCTCTCTTTCTTGCTTAATCTTTGTCACCTGGTCGTAGAATTCTATTAAGCCCGTCAGGTAAGATTTACCCTCACTGAACCCATGTTGGCGATTTGTCACGAAGTCCCTTCTCTTCAGAAGTGCTCCAGAAGTGTTTTTTCTCAAGATCTTCTCCGTCACCTTGCATGGTATACAAGTGAAGGACACTGGCCTGTAGTTCAGTGCCTCTTGCCTGTCGCCCTTTTTGTATATTGGGAAATATTGTGTGTGTGTGTGTGTGTGTGTGTGTGTGTGTGTGTGTGTGTGTGTGTGTGTGTGTGTGTGTGTGTGTGTGTGTGTGTGTGTGTGTGTATACTCACCTATTTGTGCTTGCAGGATCGAGCATTGGTTTTTGGATCCCGCCTTTCCAGCTATCGGTTGTTTACAGCAATAACTCTTGTCCCATTTCCCTATCATACCTAATTTTAGAAGTATGAATAGTGGATTGCTTCCAAAACCTGTTCCCCAAGTGCATTCCATTTTGCCACTACTCATACGCTTAAAATATAACTTTCTAACATCTCTGTGACTCATCTGAGTTTCCAGTTTCCATCCATGTCCCCTCGTTCTATTATTATTATGTGCGAACATTTAATCTATTTCCACTTTGTCAATTCCCCTGAGTATTTTATATGTTCCTATCATATCTCCTCTCTCCCTTCTTTTCTCTAGTGTCGTAAGGTTCAGTTCCCTCAGACGTTCTTCATATCCCATCCCTCGTAACTCTGGGACGAGCCTCGTCGCAAACCTCTGATCCTTCTCCAGTTTCCTTATGTGTTTCTTCAGGTGGGGGCTCCATGAAGGCGCGGCATACTGTCTCACGTCGGCAGTGTAAAGCGCCCTAAAAGCCTCCTTACTTAGGTTTCTGAATGAAGCTCTAATTTTCGCCAGTGTAGAGTACGCTGCTGTCGTTATCCTATTTATATGTGCCTCAGGAATTAGATTAGGTGTCACATCCACTCCCAGGTCACTTTCTCGAATCGTTACAGATAGGCAGTTCCCCTTCATTGTGTACTGTCCCTTTGGTCTCCTGTCACCTGATCCCATTTCGATAACTTTACATTTACTACTGCAACCTGTTTAAGTCCTCTTGGGGGACCCTACAATCCTCATCTATCACAATTCTTCTCATTAATTTTGCGTCATCCGCAAACATTGACATGTATGATTCCACTCTTGTAAACATATAATTTACATAAATTAGAAAGAGGATTGGTCCCAGCACCGATCCTTGAGGTACTCCACTCGTTACTGTTCGCCAGTCCGACTTCTTACCACTTACCATTACCCTCTGGCTCCTTCCTGTTAGGTAGTTCCTCACCAATGCTAGGGCCTTTCCGCTTACTCTTGCCTGCCTCTCAACTTTGTACAGCAGTCTCATGTGCGGTACTGTATCAAAGGCCTTTTGGCAGTCAAGAAATATGCAGTCTGCCCAGTCTTCTCTGTCCTGCTTTATCCTGGTTACTTTGTCATAGAATTCTAAAAAGTTTGTTAGGCAGGATTTCCCTGTCCAGAACCCATGTTGGTGCTCGTTTACAAACCCAATGCTCTCCAGGTGCTCAACAAATCTTAGCCTAATTATTCTTTAAAGTATTTTGCAGGGGATGGTTGTCAGTGATATGGGTCTGTAGTTAAATGCCTCCTCCCTATCACCTTTCTTGAAAATCGGTACTACATTTGCCTCCTTCCAGCAACTGGGCAATTCTCCCGACATAAGTGACTCATTAAAGATCATTGCCAGAGGCACGCTGAGAGCCTACGCTGCCTCTTTTAGTATCAACGGTGATACTTTGTCTGGTCCAACCGCTTTAGTTGCATCCAGTGTTGTCAACTGTTTCATTACCTCCTCTGCTTTCACCTCTATATCTGATAGTCTTTCATCTAGGGTAATCTCTTCTAACAATGGGAGCCACTCAGGCTCGGCTGTGAACACTCCATGGAAACTTGCATTCAATACCTCGCAGATTTCCTTGTCACTTTCTGTATGTCACTTGGTCATTTTCCGACATCTTCCTTCTTATATGGCTATGTAGTAATTTAGGTTGCTTTTTCGCTTTATTGCAATATCATTCTCATAATTTCTTTCCAACACTCGTTTAGTGTTAATGTAATCGTTCCTACTTCTGTTACATCTAATCCTGTTGTCCTCTGTAATTTGTCTTCTGTACTTCCTCCACTCCCTCCTGCTTCTCACTTTTGCTTCCTGACAATTTCTATTAAAACATGGGTTATTATATTCCCTCTTGCTTTTTTCCTTTACTGTTGGAATAAATCTCTCTTCAGCCTCCTTGCATTTCCATATGACTTGGTTCATCATATCTTGCACTGTTTTTCCTCTAATTTCTTCCTCCCACTTCACTTCTCCCAGGTAGTCCCTTTTCCTCCTGTAGTCCCCTCTTCTGTAATCAAGTCTCCTTACTCGGACCTCTTGTCCTTTGGTCACAATTTTACGCTCCATCATGTAGTCAAAGACTAGGACACAATGGTCACTGGCTCCTAGTGGTATTTCATGTTCTAAATGCTCGATGTCTTCTACATTCTGGGTGAAAACGAGGTCTAATAGGCTGGGCGTATCCCCTCCTCTTTCCCTAGTGTCTTCCTGCACATGCTGTGTTAGGAAATTCCTGTCAATAACGTCTACCAGCTTCGCTCCCCAGGTCTCCTCCCCGCCATGGGGATTCCTCGTTTCCCAATCTATCTCTCCGTGATTTAGGTCCTCCATGACCAGCAGCTTCGCCTTCATTCTATGCACTATAGTTGCTGCCCTCTGCATTTCATCTATACATGCCTTGTTGCTGTCCTTATACTCCTTCCTGCGCCTTCTGCTGTTTGGTGGGGGATTGTAGAGTATCAAGATTACAATCTTCTTCCCATCCACTGTCAGCGTTCCTTGTATGGAGTTCGAGCTTTCATTGGTACCCGGATTTTCCAGCTCATCAAACTTCCATTTCCGCTTTATTAGAAGTAGCACTCCTCCTCCCTGTCTCTGTGTCCTTTCTTTTCTTATCTCCTGGTACCCCTCTGGAAAGATTGCACCTGAGATCATGCGATTTATTTTAGTTTCCACTATTGCCACTATGTCTGGGTCTGCCTCACTAACTCTTTCTTTTATCTCTTCTGCTTTATTGGCTACCCCATCAGCATTGGTGTACCAAACCTTGAGACTCTTCTTGGAAACTCGGGTGTCAGAGTTCCCCCTTTCGCCGGGGGTCTGGGGGGTACTAGGGGGTGTCTGGGGGGTGAGTGGGAGCTGTGGGGGTGTCTGGGGGGATGCTAGGTGGTGCCTGGGAGTGCCTGGTAGGCGAATGGGGTCTGGGCATCTAGGGGATAGGAAAGGCATAATGGGTCTGAAAGTTAGTCTGAATGGCATAGGGGGGTTGAGAAACAGAGTGAGACTGAGAGTCAGATAAAGGTTGAGAGGTTGGAGGGGAGAGGGATATTGAGGGCAGAGGGCTGAGAGGAGAATGGAGCATAGGTTCTTGGAGTGGAAGAGAAGGTGTATTAGTTAGGGGGGAATCGGGGGTGGGTGGGGGTTTTGGGGTAGGAGAGGGGAAGAGGGAGATGGGGGAAGGTGTTAGGGGGTCACAAGGTGAGGGGGTTAAATGTGGGCTGGAGGTGCATAGGAGGGGTGAGGGTTGGGTGGGGTTGGGGGGTGAATGGAAGAGGGGTGCAGTGTAAGATGGAGCAGATTGAAGTGAAGGCAATGGGGCAGAAGGGGCAGGGGAGTAGGATGGGGTAGTAGGGGAGGGGGGATGGGAAGGTGGGTTTGGGGAGGGCATAGCTTCACCCACTGGGGACGTTGACTGGTTTGATGTAGCAGGGGCAGCGGAGTTGTTGGGGAAGTGCAAATGTGGAAGAGGCAGGGGGGTTTTGGGGGGATGAGGCAGGGGGGGAAGTATAGGAGGGCTGAGTTGGGGAGGATGTGGCCTGGGAGGTGGCCTGAGAGGTGACCTGGGAGGTGGCCTGAGAGGTGGCCTGGGAGGTGAGGCTACCTGAGAGGCTAGGCCATCTATTCTTGTGGGCTATTTGCTCATCTTTCGTCATAAACATTTCAATAAAAACATTGTAATGGGTTTCACTTCCTCTGAGTAAGTGCTTGTTCCTCATTATGTACTCCACAGCCTCCTCATTGGAGAATTGCACCAGAACAGGTCTATTCTTGGTACAATTGTAAGGTCCAATCCGGAGGCTGATATCAACCTCGTTTCCTGCCATTCCTGCTCCAATACACCTCAATATCTCATGCAATTCATATTTTTCCATCTCTATCCTTTCTTGTCTTGTTGGTGCCCCAGATTCGAATAACCCGTGTATTATAATGGTCTTTCTCTTTAGTAATTCATTGTCATGCTGGTAGCCCGTCCCCTGGGGATTCCCCATCCCAACCGCACTCAATAACCCATCCCCCACTAATCCTCTGTCCTTAGCCATGCTGTTAATCCTTCCTAATTCGTTTGTGATCCGAACGCCCACACACACAAAACCGCACACACTATTGTGTGTGTGTGTGTGTGTGTGTGTGTGTGTGTACTCACCTAATTGTACTCACCTAATTGTGCTTGCAGGGGTTCAGCTTTGGCTCTTTGGTCCCGCCTCTCAACTGGTGTACAGATTCCTGAGCCTACTGGGCTCTATCATATCTACATTTGAAACTGTGTATGGAGTCAGCCTCCACCGCATCACTTCCTAATGCATTCCATTTACTAACTACTCTGACGCTGAAAAAGTTCTTTCTAATGTCTCTGTGGCTCATTTGGGTACTCAGCTTCCACCTGTGTCCCCTTGTTCGCGTCCCACCAGTGTTGAATGGTTCATCCTTGTTTACCCGGTCGATTCCCCTGAGGATTTTGTAGGTTGTGATCATGTCCCTCCTTACTCTTCTGTCTTCCAGTGTCGTAAGGTGCATTTCCCGCAGCCTTTCCTCATAACTCATTCCTCTTAGTTCTGGGACTAGTCTAGTAGCATACCTTTGGACTTTTTCCAGCTTCGTCTTGTGCTTGACAAGGTACGGGCTCCATGCTGGGGCCGCATACTCCAGGATTGGTCTTACATATGTTGTGTACAAGATTCTGAATGATTCCTTACACAGGTTCCTGAACGCCGTTCTGATGTTAGCCAGCCTCGCAAGAGGCTGGCTAACATCATGTGTGTGTGTCTGTGTGTGTGTGCGTGGTCGTAAGAGGAAGGGTCCCACTATATTAGGGAAGTGTGGGGCTTCCATCGGGACATTTACGAATGAATTTTTCCATCTGTCTAGAGTTGTTTTTGTTTTACCTCTATACGTTGTTGAGGAGAGGAACAGTATGCTCTATAATTGTTTTTCTCAGGCTTTTGACTCTCTAAATGGTTGTGTTGCATTCAAGCTCTACGCTAACATACTCTACCGTTATGCACTGTACTGCATATGTTCTCTAGGAAGCTTTAAATATGCAAATATATCACTTTATATTGTTTAGGGGGGGAGTAAAATAAGGGCATTTATTGGTTATATATAAAAATACTCTAATTGGAGTTTTAAAACAAAAATGTCTTATGGGTTATTAGGCCAATCTATATAAATAAAAATGGAAATGTTCGTTTGTTCAAAATCGGTAATCTTCAAAAGTTCTTCACCGATTGCTTTAAAATTTTCACACGTTTCATTCGCATCCGAGCAGGTTTTTATATACATACCATATAGATGTCACGTCTGTGACGGAAAAAAACACGCTTTTCTGAAAAACTGTGTTTTTCATGTGTTTTTCGTGTGAGGGAAATCTTCGAAACCTCCTTACTGATTACTTTGAAATTTTGACACAACGTTGCATTCGAATAGGCGCGTCTCTTTATATATCTACTATATACATGCCTCACCTGTGACAGGAAA
This sequence comes from Procambarus clarkii, assembly GCF_040958095.1. Classification (NCBI taxonomy): domain Eukaryota; kingdom Metazoa; phylum Arthropoda; class Malacostraca; order Decapoda; family Cambaridae; genus Procambarus; species Procambarus clarkii. Next base: position 21,124,313 of record NC_091157.1, on the reverse strand, counting down.
AAAACATGTTTTTTTTTTTAAAACAGTGCCATGTGTTAGATGTAAGGGCAACACACACTGTAATCTCCGAAAGTTCTTCACCAATTGCTTTGAAATTTTGACACAACATTGCAATCGAATAGGCGCGTCTTTTTATATACCTACTATATAGATGCCACCCCTGTGACAGGTAAAAACATGCGTTTTTGAAAAACAGCGCCATCTGTTGCACATAATAGCAACATGCACACTATACTAAATATGTCACGAATTCCATTTCAATGTTTCCGATTGCACTGATAAATTTTATTTTCATAGATTTCGATTTATTTATTTTTTTAGTGAATTATTTTGTGTGAGATTGTGCTGTTATTGAGCTGTGTTGTTTACCATACCGTTCATTTCGTAAGTATAAATATGGATGCCACACCTATGACAGGTAAAACTATGCTTTTCTTGAAAAACAGCGCCATCTGTTGCATGTAAGAGCAACACACATGTATGTTGTGTTGCTCTTACATGTTATATGTTACAATTCCATTTCAATGTTTCTGATTGCACTGATAAATTGAATTTTCCTAGATTTTGATTTATTTTCATTTTGATTTAATTATTTTGTGTGAATTGCATTGGAACTGAGCTGTGTTGTTTACCAGACCGTTCATTTCGTGAGAATAGTTTAATTTTATATTTTTTCATATTTTCGTTTCATTTTTTAACTGTTTTTCTTATATTTCAGTGATGGGAACATCAGATCACTTGATGTTCCCAATTTTCTGATTGGAACATCAGACAATTTGGTAAGGCATCGGACGAGGGAGTGGGGAATGGTGGGGATGACGAGGGGACGGAAGTGAGAGATGGTGGGGATGACGAGGGGACAAGGGAGGGGGTAATGGTGGGGAAGGAAGAGGAGACGGGGGAGCTTGGGATGGTGGGGACGAGGAGATAAGGGAATGGAGAATGGTGGGGAGGACAAAGGGACAGGGGAGTCAGGAATGGTGGGAAGGAAGAGGAGATGGTGGAGCGGGATAGGATGGGGAGGACGATGGGACGATGGAGTGGGGAATGGTTGGGAGGCCGAGGAGACGGGTGAGGGGGGAATGGTGAGGAGGACTGGGGGACAGGGAAGGTTGATGGGCTGAGCCACAGACACGCGTTACCGGCTACTGCTAGTATGTTAATAAAATTATAACTACAACACTTTTAACGTAATTATAGAGCACAAAGCAGGGATAACAAATTATAGAGGCTTATATCGAGGTACGACTTGGGTAAATACTGGTTTGGAAATATGGGACTGGTGTTTTTTTTGAACAACTTACCGCCTCTGGTAATTTGGGTATTTATATTTGGTAATTTCGGGTACAAATAGACATTGGATCCTTGCAATTGTTCCAGGAGTAGGCTGGATTTATGCGTATGTGACTCTGGGAGAAAATAAATAGCTTCCTCACGTAGGCCAATAGGCCTTTGCAGTTTATTTTGTTCTTGTGACCTTAATTAGGCTTTCCAATTACGTCGCACATTGGGGATGAAACTATCACTCGCGTATCTCGAAGTAATGAGATCGTTAATTTCGGCCTAACTTGCTTTTTACGAGTAGTACTGTTGGGTTCGTTCACGACTCACACTCGGGAATCCTGGGTTCGAATCCAGGCCGAGACTAAAATGGCTGGGCATGTTTCCTTTCACCTAGCTGTGTACAGGTATCTATGAGCCGGTCAGCTGCTCAGGAGTTGCATCTTGGAGAAGGTCAGTAGTGTGACCTTTGGAGGGGGGGGGGGAGACCTCAATACGGGCCTTATGAATATACACCCACACCCAGGCTTCCTGTCCCAAATTAATGTCTTATAAAGGTAATTATGCCCCAATGGTTCGGTCTTGAGACTCCTTTCTTATACAGACTTGCCACATGGTTAAGCAGCTTAATGCTTCCTCTCTTGAGAATTATTTTCCAAAGACCATATAAAACCTGAAGATTGTAAAAACGAAAGTAAATATATTGACTTACCCCCCCCCCAAAAAAAAATAATCCTACAATCTCCAAAATATAACAATAAAACTCCTACTCGCTGATAAATAAATAAAATAAAACTCCTACAATCTCTAAAATAATTGTCTTTATAAACTAAACGTTTCCCCCAAAAAAATAAAATAAAATAAAAAAAACATCTGTCTATCCCAGAGATGCTAAAAACCCGAATTTGATCAGATAGACGACATTTCAGGAGTCGAGCGACGGTTCGCCGGACGCACGTAAGAACGACACAGCTAGCGAGACGTTAATGCCTCGTTTCTTGCGGTCTAATGGTATAATATCATCACTGTGGCTCGTCCATACGCGAGGCCCAGAGACCCGCCGGCCAAATTCTGCTGGCAAAGCGATATATTCTTGTCGTCGGTTTGTCTGTTGGTTTGTCGTTGGTTTGTTGATGGATTGTTGATGCTTTGCTGTGGCCTTGTCATCGCCTTTGTCTCTTCGTCGTGTCCTTGTCGTTACCTGGTCGTCTCCTTGTCTTTTTTGTCGTCTTCTTGTTGCCTTGTTGTCTTCTTGTTGCCTTGTCGTCTTCTTGTTGCCTTGTTGTCTTCTTGTTGCCTTGTCGTCTTCTTGTTGCCTTGTCGTCTTCTTGTTGCCGTGTTGTCTTCTTGTTGCCTTGTCGTCTTCTTGTTGCCGTGTTGTCTTCTTGTTGCCTTGTCGTCTTCTTGTTGCCTTGTCGTCTTCTTGTCGTCTTCTTGTTGCCTTGTCGTCTTCTTGTTGCCGTGTTGTCTTCTTGTTGCCTTGTCGTCTTCTTGTTGCCTTGTCGTCTTCTTGTTGCCTTGTCGTCTTCTTGTTGCCGTGTCGTCTTCTTGTTGCCTTGTCGTCTTCTTGTTGCCTTGTCGTCTTCTTGTTGCCTTGTCGTCTTCTTGTCGTCTTCTTGTTGCCTTGTCGTCTTCTTGTTGCCTTGTCGTCTTCTTGTTGCCGTGTTGTCTTCTTGTTGCCTTGTCGTCTTCTTGTTGCCTTGTCGTCTTCTTGTTGCCTTGTCGTCTTCTTGTTGCCTTGTCGTCTTCTTGTTGCCTTGTCGTCTTCATGTCGTCTTCTTGTTGCCTTGTCGTCTTCTTGTTGCCTTGTCGTCTTCTTGTTGCCTTGTCGTCTTCTTGTTGCCTTGTCGTCTTCTTGTTGCCTTGTCGTCTTCTTGTTGTCTTCTTGTTGCCTTGTCGTCTTCTTGTTGTCTTGTCGTCTTCTTGTTATCTTGTCGTCTTCTTGTTGCCTTGTTGTCTTCTTGTTGTCTTGTCGTCTTCTTGTTGTCTTGTCGTCTTCTTGTTGTCTTGTCGTCTTCTTGTTGCCTTGTCGTCTTCTTGTTGTCTTCTTATTGCCTTGTCGTCTTCTTGTTGTCTTGTCGTCTTCTTGTTGTCTTGTTGTCTTCTTGTTGTCTTGTCGTCTTCTTGTTGTCTTCTTGTTGCCTTGTCGTCTTCTTGTTGTCTTGTCGTCTTCTTGTTGTCTTGTTGTCTTCTTGTTGCCTTGTCGTCTTCTTGTTGCCTTGTCGTCTTCTTGTTGTCTTGTCGTCTTCTTGTTGTCTTGTTGTCTTCTTATTGTCTTGTCGTCTTCTTGTTGCCTTGTCGTCTTCTTGTTGCCTTGTTGTTGCCTTGTCGTCTTCTTGTTGTCTTGTCGTCTTCTTGTTGTCTTGTCGTCTTCTTGTTGCCTTGTCGTCTTCTTGTTGTCTTGTCGTCTTCTTGTTGCCTTGTCGTCTTCTTGTTGTCTTCTTGTTGCCTTGTTGTCTTCTTGTTGCCTTGTTGTCTTCTTGTTGCCTTGTCGTCTTCTTGTTGTCTTGTCGTCTTCTTGTTGTCTTGTCGTCTTCTTGTTGCCTTGTTGTCTTCTTGTTGTCTTGTCGTCTTCTTGTTGTCTTGTCGTCTTCTTGTTGTCTTGTTGTCTTCTTGTTGTCTTCTTGTTGCCTTGTCGTCTTCTTGTTGCCTTGTTGCCTTCTTGTTGTCTTGTCGTCTTCTTGTTGTCTTGTCGTCTTCTTGTTGTCTTGTCGTCTTCTTGTTGCCTTGTTGTCTTCTTGTTGCCTTGTCGTCTTCTTGTTGTCTTGTCGTCTTCTTGTTGTCTTCTTGTTGCCTTGTTGTCTTCTTGTTGTCTTGTCGTCTTCTTGTTGTCTTGTCGTCTTCTTGTTGTCTTGTCGTCTTCTTGTTGTCTTGTCGTCTTCTTGTTGCCGTGTCGTCTTCTTGTTGTCTTGTCGTCTTCTTGTTGTCTTGTCGTCTTCTTGTTGCCTTGTTGTCTTCTTGTTGCCTTGTCGTCTTCTTGTTGTCTTGTCGTCTTCTTGTTGTCTTCTTGTTGCCTTGTCGTCTTCTTATTGTCTTGTCGTCTTCTTGTTGCCTTGTCGTCTTCTTGTTGTCTTCTTGTTGTCTTGTCGTCTTCTTGTTGCCTTGTCGTCTTCTTGTTGTCTTCTTGTTGTCTTGTTGTCTTCTTGTTGCCTTGTCGTCTTCTTGTTGTCTTCTTGTTGCCTTGTCGTCTTCTTGTTGCCTTGTCGTCTTCTTGTTGTCTTGTCGTCTTCTTGTTGCCTTGTCGTCTTCTTGTTGTCTTCTTGTTGCCTTGTCGTCTTCTTGTTGCCTTGTCGTCTTCTTGTTGCCTTGTCGTCTTCTTGTTGTCTTGTCGTCTTCTTTTTGCCTTGTCGTCTTCTTGTTGTCTTGTTGTCTTCTTGTTGCCTTGTCGTCTTCTTGTTGTCTTGTCGTCTTCTTGTTGCCTTGTCGTCTTCTTGTTGCCTTGTCGTCTTCTTGTTGCCTTGTCGTCTTCTTGTTGCCTTGTCGTCTTCTTGTTGCCTTGTCGTCTTCTTGTTGCCTTGTCGTCTTCTTGTTGCCTTGTCGTCTTCTTGTTGCCTTGTCGTCTTCTTGTTGCCTTGTCGTCTTCTTGTTGTCTTGTCGTCTTCTTGTTGCCTTGTCGTCTTCTTGTTGCCTTGTCGTCTTCTTGTTGCCTTGTCGTCTTCTTGTTGCCTTGTCGTCTTCTTGTTGTCTTGTCGTCTTCTTGTTGCCTTGTTGTCTTCTTGTTGCCTTGTCGTCTTCTTGTTGTCTTGTCGTCTTCTTGTTGTCTTCTTGTTGCCTTGTTTTCTTCTTGTTGTCTTGTCGTCTTCTTGTTTTCTTGTCATCTTCTTGTTGTCTTGTCGTCTTCTTGTTGCCTTGTTGTCTTCTTGTTGCCTTGTCGTCTTCTTGTTGTCTTGTCGTCTTCTTGTTGTCTTCTTGTTGCCTTGTTGTCTTCTTGTTGTCTTGTCGTCTTCTTGTTGTCTTGTCGTCTTCTTGTTGTCTTGTCGTCTTCTTGTTGCCTTGTTGTCTTCTTGTTGCCTTGTCGTCTTCTTGTTGCCTTGTCGTCTTCTTGTTGCCTTGTCGTCTTCTTGTTGTCTTGTCGTCTTCTTGTTGCCTTGTCGTCTTCTTGTTGCCTTGTCGTCTTCTTGTTGTCTTGTCGTCTTCTTGTTGTCTTCTTGTTGCCTTGTTGTCTTCTTGTTGTCTTGTCGTCTTCTTTTTGTCTTGTCGTCTTCTTGTTGTCTTGTCGTCTTCTAGTTGCCTTGTTGTCTTCTTGTTGCCTTGTCGTCTTTTTGTTGTCTTGTCGTCTTCTTGTTGTCTTCTTGTTGCCTTGTTGTCTTCTTGTTGTCTTGTCGTATTTTTGTTGTCTTGTCGTCTTCTTGTTGTCTTGTCGTCTTCTTGTTGCCTTGTTGTCTTCTTGTTGCCTTGTCGCCTTCTTGTTGTCTTGTCGTCTTCTTGTTGTCTTCTTGTTGCCTTGTTGTCTTCTTGTTGTCTTGTCGTCTTCTTGTTGTCTTGTCGTCTTCTTGTTGTCTTGTCGTCTTCTTGTTGTCTTGTCGTCTTCTTGTTGCCGTGTCGTCTTCTTGTTGTCTTGTCGTCTTCTTGTTGTCTTGTCGTCTTCTTGTTGCCTTGTTGTCTTCTTGTTGCCTTGTCGTCTTCTTGTTGTCTTGTCGTCTTCTTGTTGTCTTCTTGTTGCCTTGTCGTCTTCTTGTTGTCTTGTCGTCTTCTTGTTGCCTTGTCGTTTTCTTGTTGCCTTGTCGTCTTCTTGTTGTCTTGTCGTCTTCTTGTTGTCTTGTTGTCTTCTTGTTGTCTTGTCGTCTTCTTGTTGCCTTGTCGTCTTCTTGTTGCCTTGTCGTCTTCTTGTTGTCTTCTTGTTGTCTTGTTGTCTTCTTGTTGCCTTGTCGTCTTCTTGTTGCCTTGTCGTCTTCTTGTTGCCTTGTCGTCTTCTTGTTGTCTTCTTGTTGTCTTGTTGTCTTCTTGTTGCCTTGTCGTCTTCTTGTTGTCTTGTCGTCTTCTTATTGCCTTGTCGTCTTCTTGTTGTCTTTTTGTTGCCTTGTCGTCTTCTTGTTGCCTTGTCGTCTTCTTGTTGCCTTGTCGTCTTCTTGTTGTCTTGTCGTCTTCTTTTTGCCTTGTCGTCTTCTTGTTGTCTTGTTGTCTTCTTGTTGCCTTGTCGTCTTCTTTTTGTCTTGTCGTCTTCTTTTTGCCTTGTCGTCTTCTTGTTGTCTTGTTGTCTTCTTGTTGCCTTGTCGTCTTCTTGTTGTCTTCTTGTTGCCTTGTCGTCTTCTTGTTGCCTTGTCGTCTTCTTGTTGTCTTGTCGTCTTCTTTTTGCCTTGTCGTCTTCTTGTTGTCTTGTTGTCTTCTTGTTGCCTTGTCGTCTTCTTGTTGTCTTCTTGTTGTCTTGTCGTCTTCTTGTTGCCTTGTTGTCTTCTTGTTGCCTTGTCGTCTTCTTGTTGTCTTGTCGTCTTCTTGTCGTCTTCTTGTTGCCTTGTCGTCTTCTTGTTGCCTTGTCGTCTTCTTGTTGCCTTGTCGTCTTCTTGTTGCCTTGTCGTCTTCTTGTTGCCTAGTCGTCTTCTTGTTGTCTTGTCGTCTTCTTGTTGCCTTGTCGTCTTCTTGTTGCCTTGTCGTCTTCTTGTTGCCTTGTCGTCTTCTTGTTGTCTTGTCGTCTTCTTGTTGCCTTGTCGTCTTCTTGTTGCCTTGTCGTCTTCTTGTTGTCTTGTTGTCTTGTCGTCTTCTTGTTGCCTTGTCGTCTTCTTGTTGCCTTGTCGTCTTCTTGTTGCCTTGTCGTCTTCTTGTTGCCTTGTCGTCTTCTTGTTGCCTTGTCGTCTTCTTGTCGTTGCCGTGTCGTCTTCTTGTTGTCTTTGTCTTCTTCTTGTTGCCTTGTCGTCTTCTTGTTGCCTTGTCGTCTTCTTGTTGCCTTGTCGTCTTCTTGTTGCCTTGTCGTCTTCTTGTTGCCTTGTCGTCTTCTTGTTGCCTTGTCGTCTTCTTGTTGCCTTGTCGTCTTCTTGTTGCCTTGTCGTCTTCTTGTTGCCTTGTTGTCTTCTTGTTGCCATGTCGTCTTCTTGTCGTTGCCGTGTCGTCTTCTAGTCGTTGCCGTGTAGTCTTCTTGTCGTTGCCGTGTCGTCTTCTTGTTGCCTTGTCTTCTTCTTGTTGCCTTGTCGTCTTCTTGTTGCCTTGTCGTCTTCTTGTTGCCTTGTCGTCTTCTTGTTGCCTTGTCGTCTTCTTGTTGCCTTGTCGTCTTCTTGTTGCCTTGTCGTCTTCTTGTTGCCTTGTTGTCTTCTTGTTGCCATGTCGTCTTCTTGTCGTTGCCGTGTCGTCTTCTAGCCGTTGCCGTGTCGTCTTCTTGTCGTTGCCGTGTCGTCTTCTTGTCGTTGCCGTGTCGTCTTCTAGTGATCGCCTTGTCGTCTCATTGTCGAAAGCTTGATGTCGGCTTGTCGCTCATTTGTTGTCGCCATGTCGCAGCTTTTTTCCTTGAGTTAATATCAACGTATAAGGACCAATTTCCTTTCTAACATAGAGCCTAACACCTTATCCAGGTGTTAAGCTGGATAAGGTGGGTGACACATTGCTCGGGTAAACTCGAGTGGATACACAGGTAAGGGAAACATGTGTAGCTCATAAAGCTTCACACTGAATCAAATAGAACCCCATATAAATTTCCATTATATCAAATCCATCATATATTAACTTACAGGGTATCAAATCCTGCTTATAGGGCCTTAAAAGGTATGAAATGGAGCCTATAGGCTCTCCAAATGAATAAAATCCAGCCTACAAGGCTTTAGAAAAAGATTCAGATCCTACCTATAGGGCCTCAGGATTATCAAATCCAGCCTATAGGTAATAGATTCATATCCTAGAGAGAGAGAGAGAGAGAGAGAGAGAGAGAGAGAGAGAGAGAGAGAGAGAGAGAGAGAGAGAGAGAGAGAGTGAGAGTGAGAGAGAGAGAGAGAGAGAGAGAGAGAGAGAGAGAGAGAGAGAGAGAGAGAGAGAGAGAGAGAGAGAGAGAGAGAGAGAGAGAGCGAGAGAGAGAGAGAGAGAGAGAGAGAGAGAGAGAGTAGGATTAAAGGTTGGTAACATAGTCAGAGAGAGAGAGTATTTAGCCCAAGGACTCCTCCACACTGCACAACAAACTTCAACGCCTGATCTCCAACAGTCCTTGGGCTAAATACTCTCTCTGTGACTGTGTTACCAACCTTTCATCCTACTCTCTTTCTAAGCACCAGCAAGAACTTCTTGGTCTTGGTCTGTCTTTTGCTACTTCCCCTGGCCCACGCTGTGGCATTGATCTCATTAGTTCCTTTGACAGGTTTGTCAATTCTAACTCTAGTACTCTTTCGGACCTGTCTGCCTTTAGAGGGGCCCTTATCCCCATTCTTGACAGCTTGTTTTCTAAATATCACCACCTTCCTCGTCGCTTCCACCTTGCCCTTGCCTCTCTGAAATCTAACAACTCTATTCTTATCCTTCCTTCAGACAAAGGCAATTCGGTGGTTGTCCTTGACCTTGAGGACTACCTCCGAAATGCAGATGTCTTGCTCTCTGACTCTCGCACTTATGCTCCTCTGACTTCTAACCCTTTGGATCGCCTCAAAACTTCCTTTAACCGCAAACTAAGACAGCTCTCTAGTCTTTGTCCTCCTGACTTTGATCTCATTAAACGTTTCCGTGTCATCTGCCCTTCTCTTCCTTATTTCTATGGTCTTCCTAAGACTCATAAACCTGGTGTTCCTCTTCGTCTTATCATTTCTTCACGGGGCTCTGTCAGCTATCCTCTTGCCTCCTGGTTCGTTAAAACCCTGACGCCTTACCTTGGCACTTTTTCCCCTGCCCACCTTCGTCACTCTCAAGACTTCATAGAAAGACTGCGCCTGCAACCCTCTTGTAAGATGCTTAGTCTTGATGGCGACTCTCTGTTTACTAATGTTCCGCTCGATGACGTTCTCTCTTTCCTTAGACAGAAGGCGTCTGAGGGCCTTCTTCCTCTCCCACTTCCCACTGACGTTTTCCTCGATCTCATTAGACTCTGTGTTGACTCTAACTCTTTCTCTTTCAACGGTAAATATTACACTCAAACTTTCGGTGTCGCTATGGGTTCCCCTCTCTCCCTGTTCTTGCTAATTTCTACATGGAATACTTCGAAACTGTTCTTCTTCCTTCTATTGATACTCGTCCCTCTCTCTGGCTTCGCTATGTTGATGACATTTTTGCTTTATGGCCTCATGACCTTAGTCTTTTCCAGCCTTTCCTCTCCTCTTTTAACAATCTGGCTCTTTCTATCCATTTCAAAGTTAAGTGGGAATCTAATGCTCTCCTTCCTTTTCTTGACGTTCATGTCCACAGCTCTGTGTCTGGGTTCTCTTTCTCTGTCTACCGTAAACCCATGCATAGTGGCATGTACATTCACTTCTTTTCCTACCATCCTCCTTCTGTTAAGAAAAGTGTCCTCGTCTCTCTCTTCCTCCGCGCTCTACGCATAAGCGACCCTCAGTTTCTTGATTCTGAAATTGCCCTTATCTACAAATCATTCTCTCGCACTGGTTTCCCTTTGCATTTCATCAACTGTGCCTACTCCATTTATCTTTCTTTCTCTTTCCTTTTCTTTCTCTCTTCTCCCTTTTTCTGTTTATTGTCTTCTCCTACGCTCCCTTGCTATCCTCTTCTTATTCCTATCTCCTCATTCGGTAGTTATAACAGGAGCTGCCTCGTATGGGCCAATGGGCCCTCTGCAGCTCTTATTATTATTACTATCCCCTCTACTACACCTTACTTTGCTCCTCAGCTCTCTCTTGCTTATTTATTGCCTGTCTCTACTTCCTCATCACAATCGACTTGAGAATGGTCCAGGACGGACCGAAACGTCGTCATCCCTTCACCTTCTAGTGTGTGGTCTGGTCAACCTATCTATTCATTATTGCAAGCAACTGTACGCACTGACATGCAAGCCAACGGCAACCGTACAGGTACGGTTGCAGATACAGGCTCACTAGAATGTATAACCACAGGCACTGTATAGTGAAAGATAAAAAGTACATTTATAGGTTCATTGTACAGTTGCAAATATAGGTACATGAGCAGGTTCAGGTTCAGTTTCGGTTCCTAATACAGGTATAGTTACAGGTACTGTAATGCATCAATGAACTTACTTTCAAAACCCTCATGAATGTAAGCCTCTGTACCTCGTGGCAGGAAACAGCGAAGCAACATGGCCCTGCAACATGAGCCTGTAAGATAGGAGTACAACATGGTCATGCAACATGGGGTTTACCTCAGAGCACTGTAACATGACTGTACCTCATTGTACTGCAAGATAGCACTTCAGAATGGCTCTGTCTCATGGCACTGCAGAATGGCCCTGCCTCATGGCACTGCAACATAACCATTGCAGGAGCCACAACCCATCACCCAAAACCCATTGTTCCGCAGGTGGGGTGAGCTGTGTGATCACGCCGGCACCAAACCTTCGAGGGACACTTCAACATCAGGACAAAGACTCGACATAAACATGTTCAACCCCCTTATTTACACCCCCGCTTCCCCCACCCCTTGATCACCACTTCCTCCCCTCCTTCTCTTTCCACCATCTGCAACCTTGACCCCATCGCGAACTCTATGCTCCCACCTCCTTTCTCCTGACCCCACTACAAAGCCTACCACCATGCCCCTGACCCCCCCACCCACCGCCCTGAATTGCGCAACCCCTCCACCACGAACCCCATCCCCCCCCCCCACTCCACAGAAGGTCATCGGTGATGGGTTATTTACAATGTTGCAAGAACTAAGCACAAAGTTGATTATTAAAGGTCACATTTCTTCCTATTGCAATTGACATGATGTGAGAGTGAGGTGTTGTGTTATAGTGAGCAGGTTGATGGGTTGTGAGAGTGAGGTGTTGTGTTATAGTGAGCAGGTTGATGGGTTCAGGTTTCGTTTTATTTTCTGGCATTAACAAAATGTGGAGGGAAATTATGTGAGGAAATGTGCAGTCATAAAGAATTTTAATTACAATTTCAGGGTGTAATTGTGAGGAGTGAGTTGGTTGATTGGCGGTATGAAAGGGCGAGTTAATGGGGGAAGTATGGTGGATTGATAGGGAGTGTGGGGGGATGAGTTGATATAGTGCTTGGGGATGAGTTGATTTGGGAAATGGGGGTAAGTTAATGGAGAGGGGGTGGGGCTGTAGGAAGGTGTGTACGTGGGTGTTTTATTTTTTGGAATGAAGTTCGAGCGTGAGTTCGAAACGATTAATACATCCCAATGTCCTATTGGCCTTATTACGAACATTCATGCATTGATATTTTGGTTTTTAATTCTTTCGAATCATAACTCTCAGATCCTTTTCGCAATCTGACTTCACAATCTCAACACCATCTAGCTCGTATCTTGTAACTCTATCATTACTTAACCTCAAAACTTGACATTTATCAGCATTAAACGGCATCTGCCAATCGTTTGACCATTTCAAAACTCTATTAAGATCGTCTTGAAGTGATAGTGAGTCCCTTTCCGTGCTTATTTCCCTCCCGATTTTTGTATCATCGGCACATTTGCAAAAATTGCTGCTCAACCCTGAATCTAAATCATTTATATATATTATGAATAGCAGAGGTTCCAGGACAGATACTTGAGGACTCCATTAACATTTTCCCACTCTGACTTAACCCCATTTATAATCTCTGTTTCCTCTGATGGCGAAGGGAAGGGGGGCATTAGGTGTTTTGTGTGTGGGGGGGGGGGGATGGGGTTAGGTGGGTTTGGGTATATGATTGGGGAATGGGTTGTGTCTGTGCCTATTCTGCCTTCATCCCTAATACCGGGTGACCTGTATAGAAACAATCCCATGCCTCACCCTTCCCCATGAACTCTTTCTGCTCACCCTGCAAGCTTTGTGTATTTATTTAGTCATTTTCTCATCAACATCAAGAAACATGACGAGTTCTGTATAATCAATTTAGTCCATTACTCACCATGAAGCATATACAGTATTATTTATATAATAATACACAGTATTATTCATATACTAATATATAGTATTTTATACAATACAGAGTATTAATTATATACTAATACACAGTGTTAATCATATACTAATATACAGTATTAAATATAAAGCATTTAATAAATTGCATGTCATCAAGAACGATGATGATCAATCATGGTTAATATTAATAATTTTAGTACTGAGAAAATCACAGGGGAGGGGAGGGGGAATCGAACCAGCGTCCAGGGGTATTCCCAGCCACAGCCTTACCCCTGGACTATACTCCATAGTAAAGATTAAATCACGTTACTCTTGATTTGTGTGTTTTAAATTTTCTTTTTGAAGGTGTTTGTTACCTCCAAGCCAGAAACCCAAACCCACTTGAAGCGAGGCCTCTTGCGAAGTAAACTTTATACAACAAACAGTACTTTACTTTTGCTAATGTCGAAGTGGACTATTGTTTATTTTAACCCGACTCTTAAACAATACTGAAACTGCCTCCAGCCACAGAGACGAGAGAGAGAGAGAGAGAGAGAGAGAGAGAGAGAGAGAGAGAGAGAGAGAGAGAGAGAGAGAGAGAGAGAGAGAGAGAGAGAGAGAGAGAGAGAGAGAGAGAGTTTGGCAATAGTTGGAATTCAGCAAGCGAGTTGCAAACCTGAGATAGTTTGTCTTTTGTGGTAACCTCCAATGCGTGTCAGAGACAGGCCAAGAGCCTCCACCTACCACGAGAGATTCTCTCCTGACTTTGGCTCATATAGTCTTTCTTCCTAAATTTCTGGCGTCTTTGGATAGATCAATAGACAGAAAAATAGGTAGAGAGTAGGCTAGATAGATTGTAATGCGTTTGTATACTCCCTGGACAATATAACATGGATTGATAAATCCATGATATTGATATTGCAATATCATAGATAGATATTGCACGAATTTCTTAGTCGGACCAAATTGTCTCGTCCGACGAGACTGAGTCTCTCTATCTCGTTTTTAATTTCCGTTTCTGGGTTTCTAGGCGGTTATCTGAAGGAGGCGTTTTCTCACTTGACTGAGAAACTGTGACTGACAACTGGGAAACTGTAGATCACTTGTATTTTCACTTGTGAACTAACTGATGAAATTATGATATTAGTTATGAAATAATTTATGAAACGCGTTATGAATTTAATAATTATGGGGTAATGCTCGAAATATTTATTAGTTCATAAATAAATTTATGAACTATATAACGTATGAATTAATTTATGAACTAATATGCTGGGCAACATATTATAATATATTGTTTCAAGACAGGCAAGGACTAAAATGTAAAAACCTGTGAATACCCTTGAATATTATTTGGATAATAATACAAATATCAATCTCTCACCTCGAGTATTATGAGACAGGGAAACCTAGACCAGGATTACTTTAAGCATTTAAGTGTTCATTTACGAATCCTGTCCATCTGTCCTCAATCATGGCGGCTTGGCCTGAGTTAACTCACATGGTTTAAGAGCTTGTAAAAAATCTACGAGGTCGTAGATTTTCTATTTTATTGGCCGTAAATTGAGGTCCCCCAAGCAACAGGAGGTTCCGGGCTGAGGGGATTTGTGAGGTTTCCTAAGAAATTTTTCTCAGCAGTGTTTAAACTGTCGAGACATTGCAGCTAATCAATTATATCCAAGGACAACAACAACATTTAGGATTTCTATTTTGATTATCAGTATTTCCACTATTATCACCTGTGGTGTTTATAGCAGTTCGTAAAAGATAAGTGTGTCTCTTTAATGTGAAACAAATCGTTGCCCAAACGGCTCTGCCCTGCCGCTCTAACCGAACCCGGAACTTCAGCACTGATCTGGCCAGGAACGCTCAATACATTTCAAGTAAAAGAAAAACAAAATTTCATTATTCTGGTTAACCTTAAATGTGACATTTCAATTCATCTAAAATTATCGACGAAGCAAGAAATAATATCATTAAACGAGTTGTTGTGAAAGAGAAACTAAATACTTAATAAGGAATTCTTTTCGTTATTTAGTAGATCGTAATTATGTAGCGAGAGATATATTAATATCAATATTAACGGTGTCTAATCTCCCGGTCCAAAGTTTCTCATTTAAAATTTGCATTGACATTCATCTGTGTTTAATAGGGGTAATAATTGGTGTTCTTTCTTGATAATGTGATATTGGTGTTCCTTAGTTGATGAGAGTGATAATGCTTCCATTATTAGAGTTGTAATTGGTGTTGATGATTGATATCATTGCCATTGGGATTGTTGTACATGGGGGGAGTATAACGATCAATTATAATAATTAAGGTAAATAATGGATGTGATTTATTATTAAAGTAAATTTATTATTAAGTAATTTACTTAAAAATTCCTCGACACCCCTTAATATTTCTCAACACTCCATAATATTCCTCAACACTCCATAATATTCCTCAACACTCCATAATATTCCTTGACACCTCATAATATTTCTCAATACCCCATAGCTATAGCTGGGTGACCAGCATAAAGAGAGCCTCAGTTGTGCAGACCTGGCAACAGTCACAAACGCCCAGATGGTGTCACCTTGCAGCCATGGAGGGAAGGTAAACAGGTCGTGTGAGAGGCTACACATGTGTGTCTACATTGGCTGATACCTTTCTACCTCACAGAACAGCTGAGTGAGGCGGGGCCGCCACCTTCAGGGAGACCCAGAAAACTAATAAGTTCAGAGACCTAGAACGTTGTTACAGGTTCGTGCTGATAGGCTCAGAGACCCAGGGCGCCAAGGGGGTTAAATATACAGTTTAGTCGCTGTATGAGATGAGTGAGGGGGAACTAGAGATTCTGGAGAGGCATGTTTCCTGTTCCAGCGCCTCAGTGTCGCGATCCAAAGAGGAAAGGCTTGTTTGTATCTTGGGCATGCACCCAACCTCTGAAGATCTGGATGTGGTCTTCGATCGGCGAATGCTACACGTGTGTGTTTTCTATTAACTCTAACACAATGCAATAAACGAATAAAATAAATCACAGTGTATTAAATAATGAACAAGTATACAGACAAAGCTCAACAAGTGTAGAGGAAAAATTTGCAATGTCTTCTATGAATACCTTATATCCTCTTCTCCTAGGATACGGGTCTCGACAATTCGGTCAGAGGTGGTACCACCCTAAATATATAGTATATAATACGAATGTCAGTGCGTCATGCGAATTCCAGTGGGTAATACGAATGAAAACCTGTTATTCTTAAAGTAAAGTGAATGTCAACGAACATCATAACTAAAACACATCATTCTGTCTATTCGTGTTCTAATTGTTGTGTTTAGTTGTGACTCATTTTCCTGTTGTTGAACAATTAGTGATGTTCACGTCTCTGTTCTCCATAGGTACTTGACGCTGTTATTCTTAATGAACATCGAGACGCACTCTAAGGTGAGTTCTAGGGTAAGTTACGATGTTTAGTGGCAGGTATTTTGAGGATGTATATAGTGACAGGTATAATCTCCTTGTAATGATAATATTGAGAATAATATTGGAGCCTCCAGACTCTCCTACTGAATTCAGTAAAGTTTCAGGTTGAAGGGCTTTTGTCCTCTCAAGGCCGAGTGGGTTATGACAGGTGTCTAAAACGCCGGTTCCAGTCACCTCATTGCCCAAAACGATCTTCACGTCAATAACATTGACATGAAAACAATATTTCACATTCATTTAGACCGGTCACTACAGTTACAGCCTCGCTTACAAGATCCATCTTCGATGGTCCAGGGGGAGGGGTCACAAACCCTTCATTCCTTCCTCATAACTCCAGAGCTTAATTTGTCCTCATATACCAGCTCTTAGTCTGTCCTATATCCCTCTTAAGTGATATATATAGTCAGACTGGCTTTGTGTTATATTCTGATCATTACCTTAGGTTTACCTGTCGCTTTGAATCCTTCTATTCCCTTCAACCCGTCTCCTGTGCCCTTTTTACCATTGTCTATCTCTTCCCCAATTTCTTAGCTCATTCTTCTTATTTATCCCAATCACTAGTTCTTTCATATTCCTCATTTATTGTTAAGATTCTTCTCTCTTCTCTTATGCCTTCTATGTCTTACTGTTTTTTCTATTCTCTCTGTTTCTTTTTCCTCGTACTTCCATCTTCGTTAACTCCTCTTTGCGTTCCTCTACAATTCCCATTCGCAGCCATTTGCGTATTTCTCCCTCAGTGCCTCGTTCACGCCTGGGTTTAATTGCGAGTTCGTTATATATAATTTTTCGTTCCACATAATCTTGTAATTGTGGAGTACAGCTTTACTGTATCATCCACACTGTATCGTAACTTGTCCTTATCTGTTGTCTCTTCTCTTCTCTGTTGTGTGTCTTCTTTTTCTCTCTGTGTCTCTACATTTCTTTCATACTGTCTCTGTCTTTAGTTTTTAGATATATCTCTAAGTCATTCGCTATGTCTCTTTCTACAGTCTATCTTCTTCATTTTATTTTCCTCTCTTCCGTCTACCCCATTATTCCACTTCCCATTATTCTCCCCCCTTCTTTCACTATCCTCACTCTCTGTTCTCGATATTCCTCGTCTCGCTATCCTACTTCCCTCTCTCTCTCACTATCCTCACCCCTCTCTCGCTATCCACCTCGTGCCTTATCCACCCCATCCCTAATTCTCTTCTTCTAATATCCTCCCTTCAATGCCTTTACCCTTCACGA